>NW_022436948.1:20593199-20846333 GCF_009761245.1 Sapajus apella | reverse complement strand
TATAATATATAGATAGGGAAATAGCTTACCCCTCAGTGTTAAAGGAATAAATATATATATATTACATATTATAATATATATAATATATTACATATATAATATATTATAATATGTAATATAATGTATAATATATAATATATTATATAATATATAACATATAATATATATTATATATTATATATAAAGTATATATTAGTTCATAGAATGAGTACCTAAAGAATCTTACCAGTTATTTCCATATATATATATGGAATTATATATATAATTATATATATATAATTATATAATTTTATTATAATAAAATTATGGTTATATATAATTATATAATAATTTTATATACTGGAGATATATATATCCAAATATATTATATATAATATATAAATTATATATTTATAATTTTATTATAAGATTACCCATTTTTAATAGAACATGCAGCTTTTGGTTTTCCGTTGATGTTAATTCACCTAAGGTTTCTGGGGGACACTTTGGAGATACACATCAAGAACTCTTGTAGAATGTTCATACTTTTTAGATATACTTAATTTTGGAAATGATTCTTATAAAATAATCATAGACATTCACAAAGATATTCATACAAGCCAGGCCTGGTGGCTCACGCCTATAATCCCAGTACTTTGGGAGGCCGAGACTGGTAGATCACGAGGTCAAGAGATCAAGACCATCCTGGCCAACATTGTGAAACCCCGCCTCTACTAAAAATACAAAAAAATTAGCTGGGCATGGTGCCACACGCCTGTAGTCCCAGCTACGTGGGAGGCTGAGGCAAGAGAATTGCTTGAACCTGGGAGATGAAGGTTGCAGTGAGCCTAGGTCACGCCACTGCACTCCAGCCTGACGCCTGGTGACAGAGTGAGACTCTGTCTCAAAAAAATAAAAAAGATATTCATACAGAAGTTTATCGTGACATTGTAATATTACATGACAGAGTCGAAAACACTTTGAAATATCTCAAGTTATACAACAATTAAATATGAGAATAACAGTCTATTTTCTATACATTGTTAGTTTTATATGCTTAATAAATTGAATACTATCCAAATATTTAACAATAAATGTCTTATAAGGATACTTTTAACCAAAGACAGAGCCCAAATTACAATCATGAATTAAATTGGAATAAAAACCTGTATAGACTATGTTGCTCCTCTATGCAAATATATGCATATGTATTGTTTTAGAAGGAAATGTGCTGTATTACAGTGTTTATTTCATTTGGTTTGGCCATGGATGCTTTTCATCTTCTATGTATTTTCATCTTTTATGTATTAATTTATTTTCTAAATTAATAAATTATAAATATTTATTACATACATAGAAGGAAATAGTTATTTTTATTTTCAGAAATATTTCACTGAATATCTTTTGAGTCAATCATAGTTTGATAATTTCTTATTGCATATTTGGGGGTAAATTTTACAGTAATCCAAAAGATACCTGGTTATTAGCAATATGCATGTACAGTAAGAGCCTTATTTAAGATTAGAATCAAAAATTTTAGAGACAGTCTTCTTTTAATTTGAATTTAAGACGCATAAATATTAGCTGTCTAGAAATTACTAGAACATGATTATATCCAGCTTCTGTGCTCCTAAATAGGAATTACATACTAATCAGAGAAATAGCTGAGTATGTGAAACTAACACTTGGAGGCTCTGTTGGAATAGTTCTTCCTTTTTTAAAAATTTACATTGAAGAATGTAGTCAACTTAATAAAAAGTAAATGGCTACTGAAACATAAAATATGCAATTTTAATTATGTATTTCCTGAATGCTCAATTTCTAATTATTGCTATTAGTCCTGGCACCAAGGTACTTGGTTGTGGCTTTCTTATCTTGCGTAGTGTGTGTCCTCACCATGAAGTATCATTCTGAATACATGACACATGGATTTTCTTTTATTTTTCTTTTTCCTTACTTTCTCTCTTTATTTCTTTCCTATTTTATGATAGTGCTTTGCAGAAAAGATGATTTGTGAAGTGATTGTAATTATTTTATAAACATGTTATATAAATTATAAAACCAAGATCATTTGGCAACATGAAACAATTTGAAAAAACTGCACAGATTTTTGAAACTTGCATTATTTTATCAGGATGAGTGGCCCTGGACTAATGGTTTAATTATATTGAATCTCAATTTCCTTATATATATAAGATGAGAGCCTATTTGTCATACCTTTAGAAGGTTTGTGTATCACTTGGCTGCTTGGTTTCTTAAAAATGTTTAGGACATTTATTAGGCATTTAAGTTATAAAGAGTCATAAGTTATAATATAATGGATTTTTTAAGTTATATAACAAATATTTGCTAAGAACCTATTTTAGGTCAAGCTCTATTCCAGTTCCCAGGGATGTAGCAGTGAAGAACACAGATGATGCCCATTGACTGAACATACTATGCAAATACTTTAACATATTATTAATATTATTACACAATCAATATTATTAAGGTAATTATCAGAATAAAATAGAATAATATCTTAAGATGTTTAGGAAGTATTTCCTAAGTTCAACTAGAACTCATTGATGGAATACATTTAAATTGTTACTAAAAATATATGCCAAATGATTTCATGTATTTGCTTGAGATAGATTGAAATGACTTTTTTACAGCTCTCAAACAAACAAACAAAAAAACACTTTGTATTACCTGATTCTCAGTGTAAACCTGTTAACTGGAATTAAAAATGTAACGTGGTATGTGAATTTTCTTAGAGAAGTCATACTGAGCTAAGTTCAATGGGTTTCCTTAGAATAAATACAACAGAGAGTTTTATAGCTGAATTTCTCATGTTGTGCTTGAAATAGGTCAATGGCACAATGGCAAAGTGTGTGTAAGATTAAGATAAATCTGAAAAAGCCCCTAAAAGTGGAAGTACATAATTCTCATTGACTCAATAGAGAGACTCAAACCATTGGGATGCACGCTGCAGTCCACTTGTGAACATGTTTTTTTTTTTCTTTTTTTTTAAATTTGACAGCACGTAAATATCACTTAATTTTACGTAAATATTTATATTCTCAGCTTTCTTCAAAAAATTGGAAGATATGGCAACATTTACCCTATATTCATGCACAACAACCACATCTACTATATAAACAACTTACTACCTACTGTTGCACATCCTGTATTCCAGCCCAGTAGGTCTGTAGTAGGCACTAACGTTTGAAGTCATTCATCGTATATAAGTATATACTTTTGCATAAGTAATAGAGTGCTTTTGCTTTGTTTCATTAAAAAAAAAAAAAAAACACTTTCCTTAATGTTATTTCTTCAACTGTTGTAAGAGATATATTTGGAGATTATGTTTTCTACCAAATAATGTATTTATGTAATCAAAATGAACCATATAAATTTATGGTCAGGTGTGCTGGTTGATATCATTTCTGGAAACCTGAGACGAGTGCCTAAAGTTAATATTGCTAACAAGGTATCTTTATTGGTTCTAGCAATAGAGTAAAAAAATGTAAAAAAAACCAAAAAACTCCGAAGTCCTCATGGAGTTTACATTCCAGTGACTAGGGCAGTAAGTAAGAAAAATAAATAATTCATATAATTTTAGATGAGAAATACTAAGACATTAAAGGAGAAAAAGAGGAAAGAGAATGAATAAATTTGTGTGCTGGTTATTTTAGACAGTGGATAAAACAATGCCTCTGTGAAGACACAATATTTAAAAAGAGATATGGTAGGTTTTTAATATTTATTATTAATTTTATTCTGATGTACACAGGAGATATGCTGAATCAGATTTCTAATTAATTAATTGCATTACATTGAAAATAAGCATGCTGCCTCCTAACCTCCTTGCTTCATCCTTCCTCTTCAGGTCATGCATTGAAAACTCAGAGAGTTTGGAAGCTGGTTTTCAAGTAGTGGTGTACACCACAGGTGAAAGATGAGCAAAAATAATTTTCTCTGTGTATAAAGTGGAAGACATAGCTGTTAACTCTCTTCATGAAAAGCTTTCTTTCTTAGTCCAATCCTTAGTTATATAAGTAAAATATCTCCAGTAGCCAAGTATCAGTATAGGTCTTGAATAAGTAATAGAGTTGTCTATTACTTATTACAATCTAGAGATGTCTCCAAGTACTTAAGCAGAGAGCTCCCTAGATTCCCAGACACCTGTGGCTTAACCTAGAGATCTAGTCCAGGCTGCAAACTCTTGGCCTTCTCAGAGAGATTACACTGTTTTTTTTTTTTTATTATTATTCATTTGGATACGATAAAATAACTAGAAAAATTGCTACAAATCTAATTCTCATGGTATGTGACAAGTCTCTCTTCTCTCTTTCTCTCTCCCTGGACATATATACAAGAGCATTTAAAATTCAAGAAAGTTTTATTTCCCCACAAAACATGAATACATGAGCATATACAAGGAAGTAAGCCACATGGCAAATCTTGTGGGAGAAGGCCTTGGGCAGAACTTCCACACTTCATGTATTCTATACTGAATCCTCTTACTTTATCATACTTAAATATTGCCCAATTAAAAGCTACAGGTAATCTTATTATTTTCTTGACAGTCTTTGTCACAGAATAACATACTTTGAAACAAAAATTAATGCTTAAGAAGGTGGAGCAACATGGCTAAATAGAACTCTCCATGGATTGTCCCCCTCATAGGAACACCAAATTAAACAACTGTCCACACAAGAAAGCACCTTCATAAGAACCATAAATCAGATGAGTAATCACAGTACCTGGTTTTAATATCATACGGAGGAAGATGCACTGAGGTGGGTGGAAAGGCAGTCTTGAATCGTCTACATAACCCTTCCTGCAATCCCTAGCATTAGCCAAATGATGGAGAGATAATCTGTGTGCTGGAGAAAGAGAGAGTATGGTGATCGTAGGACTTTGCATTGGAACTCAATGCTACTCAGTCACAGTGGAAAGCAACATAGGGTATAATTCAGCCGGAGCCCCAGGAGGGATCATATAGAGCAGGCATAGGCGAAGGGGAGTTAACCACCAGTTAAAGCACTCTGGGGTCCTAAATAAACTTGAAAGGCAGTCTAGGCTACAGGGACTGCAATTTCTGGGCAAGTCCTGGTGCCATGCTGGACCTGAAGTAAGTGGACCTGAAGGTCATGTAGTCTAGTGAGATACCAGCGGGGGTGGCCAAGGGAGTGCTTGTGTTACCCCTCTCCACCAATCCCAGGGAATGCAGCTCACAGCTCCAGGTAAGACTCCTTCCTTCTGTTTGAGAAAAAGAGGGAAGAATGAGACGAACGTGGACTTGTACCTTTGGTGCTCGCTCAGTGGCAATAGAATAGAGTACCAAGTAGCTTCATGAGGATTCTGCCTCTAGACCCAGGCTTCTGGATGGCAATTTTGGATACACCCTGGGCTGGCAGGGGAAATACCACTCTGAAGGCAGACACAGCCTGGTTGGATTCACCACTTGCCGACTAAAAAAGGCTTTTCATTGAACATTGGTGGTAGCCAAGCAGTCATTGTGGCAGGCCTTGGGTGAGACCCAGTGCTATGCAGGCTTTGGGTCTAACCCAATGCAGTCCCACTGCTCATGACCACATGGGTGCTTCTATCTCTCCTCTGCAAGCTTTATGCATATCAAAATGGGGACAGAGACTCCATTTGTTTAGGGGACAGTAAGGGAAGAGTTTAAGAGTTTTTACCTGGTAATCTAGAGAAATTGTCTGGGATCTCAACCAAAACCATGAAAGTGGTACCTCTTCAAGTCTGTGAGGGTTGCAGTATTACTGGGATTGGGGTGTGCCCTAAAATGCTGAGTTGAACAAGAACTTAGATCACATGCTAATTCCCTTTGAATATTTAGAAAACCATCCCAAGAAAGATGGCTACAAACCAGCCCAGACTGGAAGACTGAGAAGAGTATAATAAAGACCTAACTCTTCTGACGCCCAGACATCAAAGAACATCCACAAGCATCAAGACCATCCAGGAAAACATAATCTTACCAAATGAAATAAATAAAGCATCAGTGACCAATCCCAGAGTGACAGATATGTGAACTTTCAGACCTAGAAGGCAAAAGCTGTTGAGCTCTTTTGAGAAAGCTCAATTAAATTTAAGGCAACACAGAGAAGGCATTCAGAATCCTATCAAATACATTTAACAAAGAGATTGAAAGTTTTTTATTAATCAAGCGGAAATTCTGGAGCTGACACATGCAATTGGCACACTGAAGAATGCACCAGTCTCTCAACAGCAGAACTGATCAAGCAGAACAAAGAATTAGTGAGATCAAAGACAGGCTATTTGAAAATAGTCAGAGGAAGCAAAAGAAAAAAGAATAAAAAAGAATAAAGTACAGCTAAAGGATTGAGAAAATAGTCTCAAAAGTGCAAATTTAAGAGGTATTGACCTTAAAAGGAATGTACAGAAAGAGAGAGCAGGCTAGAAAGTTTATTCAAAGGGAATTTTCCAAATCTAGAGAAAAATATCAATATTTAAGTAGAAAAAGGCATAAAACACCAAGCAGATTTAACACAAACAAGACGAGCTCAAGGCTTTGAGTAATCAAAGTCCCAAAGATAAAGGAAAAAAGGAGGATCTTAAAAGCAGCAAGAGAAAAGAAACAAATCATATACAATGGAACTCCAGTACGTCTAGCAGCAGGCTTCTCAGCAGAAACTGTACAGGCTGGGAGACAGTAGCATGACTAATATGGTTTGGCTCTGTGTTGCCACCCAAATCGAACCTTGAATTGTAATCATTCCATTTGTCAAGGGCAGGACTAGGTGGATATTAATTAAATCATGGGGTGGCTGCCCCATGCTGCTGTCATGATAGTGAGTGAGTTCTCACAAGATCTGATGGGATTATAAGGGGCTTCCTCCTTTGCTTGACATTCATTTTCTCTCCTACCATCCTGTGTAAAGGTGCCTTCTGCCACAATTGTAAGCTTTCTGAGGACTCCCCAGACATCTGGAATGAGATGCTAGAGCAGGTCTGTTTGGTGGTTTTACACAGGCATGAATCAACTGGCAATTTGTTTCTTAGGATGTGGAATCTGGCAACAAGGTAGCAGGATTTAAAACTAGACATTCTTAAAGTCCTATTATCTTTTGGAATCCTTTTGCCTTTAGGACCCTGCTAAACTTGATGAGGCGTCATGACATATAATTGTTGTCCCAAGGTAAACTCTCCAGTAGCTGGGACTACAGGACTGTGCCATCGCACACAGCTAATTTTTGTATTTTCAGTAAAGATAAGGGTTCACCATGTTGGCCAGGCTGGTCTCAAACTCCTGACCTCAAGTAATCCACCTGTTTTGGCCTTGCAAAGTGCTGGAATTACAGGCATGAGCCACCACACTCAGCCTCTTTCCAGCATATAAATATTCTTCTTGCTTTTGTTCCAGCAGAGTTGATTAAACCTATTTCTCTTATTAAAATAGTTTTGAATAAACTCTTCCTTGCTTGTTTCACTTATTGGTTGTAATTTTCTTTGAAAAGAAAAAAAAAAAGACAAATGCAATTGCAAATATATTCTCAACATCCGATTCAAATGGACGTGTTTGAACTATACATTAACCAAGGCACTTCCATGACCAGCCAGATATATTGGAAGCATGAAGTCTCTAGAAGCACAAGAAGAGCTCTGGCAACTCCTCAGGGTGTTTTTGTAGGAAGCTACTTTGCTCAGCACTCTAAAGCATGATCCTATGGTGAAAAATGGTAAGCAGCAAATGCAAGTTGTTAGTTTGAAGGACCACTGGGATTTTAAAAAGATATTTACTTTATGTTTTGTAATGATCAAAATGTTAACAATGATAATATTAGTGACAATAACAGCTAAAGTTTACCTGCATTAATTATATATAACCCTCAAAACTTGTTTTGAAGAAAATGTTTTTTAGTGATTTTACAGATGTGGAAACTGAAACTTAGGGAGGTTAAAAACAAAGCAATAGTTTGGTGAAGCTACTACTTCCATAAAAACGTGTTTCTGATTTGGAGCATAGATCTTTCAGTAGCAACCTCTGCTCTTTTCTTTGTGAAATCACTTTCCTATAAGGTATTATGGACTATGTAGAATAACACAACAGCAATGTTTACCTAGATCAATTTCTGAAATTTAGTTAGGTATATGGCATCTGCTCCAAACTCCTTAGCAAGCCATGAGTCAACATGTGTTACCATGAGTTACATAGTTTGTTTGATAAGGGAATTATAATTTCACAAGAATGACTGTTGCCTTCTACATGCCAGCCAGCAGAAGATTCTTTGTGAGCTTGACAGAAGGTAGCTTGGTAAATGTACATTGCTCTAACTTTTTAAATCATAACTTTTCTCTTGGTTTCCTAAAGAATAATAAAATTTTTTAAAATTAAGGTGCTTATTAGATGCTTAAAAAATTAATAAGAAACGCATAGGTACAATTGAGTTACTATATATTGGAAGATCATGAATACTCCTGGATTATAATATAAAATAGACATCATTAATATCTACTTTACATAAAAGAAAATTAGGCATTGGTGGTCACTTAGCTAATAGATGTAGAATTTAGGATCCAGATCCATGCATATTTAATTTAATTTCATGTCTTACCTAAAGCGACTACTGAAGGAAAGATTATTTGAAAAGTATGGAAGACAGCCTCAGCAATTGTTGGTGAATTAAATTTATAAGATGAAGGAAAAATATGGCATTGATCCAAAAATTTTTCTAAAAAGAATGGGGGATACAGATGTCAGATGAGAAGTAAATTTTATCCAGCACCTTATGAATCTTCTATAGGCAAAAGTTTAAATAGACAAGAGATTTGATTCCACAATTCTAATTTTATGGTATAAAACACAGTATGCAATATAGCTATGAATAAAGATTTAGGAAATTTCTTGCATTTCAGTATATATTGTGATGAACACCACCAAAAAAGAAAATATCTCCAAAATACAACAGAAAAGGGATGAAATCAACAAGAACTAGTACTGTTCAATGTATCCTTTTCTTTTTCAAAATAGAATGCTTTCATCAGAAAAGATCCATTTTTTCCTACCATGCTGTGTGAGTCTTTTCACAGTCCTTTATAAATTCAAAGAAGCATAAAAAAAAAAAAACTAGGAAATAATACAGCTTAAATTACATCCTTTTGAGTTTGAAAGTCCTTCCCATTGAGCTATAGATTTTTAAACATCTATTAGAGCAGATACAAAATATTATATCAAATATTAACAGTTTTATTTCAACAATCTTTCAATTATTGGATTGTCATCTCATACTTTATGGAAATAAATATGTTTAAAATCTATTTTAAAAATTAAAGTAACTTGCTTATAAACACCATTGGAAGCAAATCATTTCAATGCAGCATTTATAAATAAAAAGTAAGGTTAGTAAACACTGTGAGTGTGCGTGAAACATTAGGGAATTTCCTGTAGAAACAAATAAGAGGTTGATCTAAGCGTCAAAAATAATCTGAAGTTGAAAAGATGTCAAAGTACTCTTCCCTTAACTGCATTTCCTTTCTCCAAGCTCACATGTAATAGGGTTCCAATGGAACCTAAAGTGAAACCAAGAAAATCTGCAGTTTATGTGTTCCTAAGCATTTTTAAGGGAAAAAGAAAAGGATTCAACTCAAAATCAAAAGTCTAATACTCACTCTGAAATTACCACAAAAGTATATGCTGAAATTATCTTCATGTCTAATTATTTCAAAGCATTTGCATTTGAAAAATGGGAAATAAATCACATAGACATTAAGGATTGTTCTGAATTCACATTTATCAGAAATACTTTAATAATGACCCTGACAACCAGACTGTACTGAACCAAAACTGAAACACAAATCAAAGTCATCCTTCTAAGCATCAAACTAAAATACCTTATTTTGTGTATATTATATATTATTTACATTTGTTATACAATATTTATATTTTATGTTTCTTGATACAATATACATCAATTATGCTAAACCTTCTGTATTCTGAGCAATTCTGCTCACTCAGTGGACATCTGTCGCTATATGGAGATATCTTTCATTGACACGTCTGGTGGGGGTAAGACACTATTGATATCTGCTGGGCAGAAGCAAATGATGCTTTTAAATATTCTACAATGCACAGGACAGCCACGAAAGATAAAATATTATCTTGGGCACCATGTCAATAATGCCAAATTAGAAACTTCTGATATGTATTATATATTGAATATTAAATATAAATTTATATATGCCATGTATTTATTAAATTTATAATAAAATATATAATAAACTGTATGGGGCTTTACTAAGATTCTACATTTCATTTTATCTAGGGGTTTTGGAACCTCTCTATTTGCATATTACAGACTGAGAACATAGGAAAATGAAGAAAGAGACCTTTGTTTTTCTCCACCATAAAACCTGATCTGGTTTAACTGGAACTTAAGCTAGATGACTGCTTTTAGTGGGAGTCAAGCAGTCCAGACAAAATCTTGCAGTTCTTAGATTATAAAGATCTAATGGACTCGATAAGTAATTGAAAATGAGGATGAATAAAATATTGGAAATATTGTGAGGAATGGTCAACATATATTAAAAATCAAAATGGTAAAAATTCAGGTTAGAGAGGTTGATGATAAGAAAGGCAGAAAAATAGGGGAAATAGAGGAGGAACCATGACCAAGGTATAAGGTAATGACATAAAGAAAAATAATAAAAATAACTTTTGTCTTTGAGATCTGGCATTTTTGGAGAGGAAGTAATCACTGTGAATATTTGTATATTTGAGATAACCTTGGGGCATAAATAAATAATATCAAATAATTAGAATTTGTGTAGCTATGCCATTATTGAATCAATAGTCATAAACAAATGCTGTTTAGCACCCTTCTAAAGATTATAGGCATGAGCCACCATACCAGACACAGGTTGTCATTTTGAAATATCAGTTTATATGTGATATGTGAATAGAATTCCATTATAGTAGCTGATTGACAAACTAATTTCGTCAATAGGATGTCCACAACAACACTGTCTACTGTGTTACTGTATCTTATATTGGGCTATTTTTATAAAAATGAGAACAATAGAACTACTCAAATAATCCAGGTAATTAGCAATACTTCTTAATAGGTTGTGAATAAAGAAAGGTATTTTCACCTACTAATAAAAATTGAAACTATAGAAGTTGAATAAAATAGGTTTACAATATTAAAGTGAACATTTCCATTGCATTTTTATAATGGTAACAGGTAAAATTATTCAACGTAATACAAGTGGCTTTTAGACTTTTTACGTGAATTTTTATAATGTTAGAATGTAAAGCATGGTACAGTCAATCTGTAGGCCTGTGAATATAGACCACAGCTTACAGTTTATACTATTTTCACCACTGATAAGCTAAGGGTAAGCAGCTACAAAGAATAAATACTAGGATGAAATAATATTTCCTATTGTTCTTTCTTCTCTTGAAGAGCTTAAAACAGGGTAATCATAGGCTAGTTATATTTCCAGCTGGATGATTCTACCCACCTGGGTAGGATGGCAACCAGTCAATATTGTCTGATTCTTTGGGATTTAATTTTAAAGAAAAAGAGAGCGAGTTTCACTAAGCCTTCTTCTACCATATTGCGGGATAGATAGTAGAGAGTACTGAGGCATACCTGAGGTTTCAGCCAAGGGGATGACTAGGGTGGAAGGGAATGAAAGTAATATGACTCCATGGAAAATTTTCCTGTGTGAGAAATATTACCTGTACATTTTTATTATGACATATATCATAATGTTTTGAATATAGTAACCACATAATTATTGCTAACTAGCTCAGAAAACAGAATGTTTTAATTACTGTTTAGAAACAATTCAACACCAGAAGCCCTTTCTTTCTGTATTCCCATTCAAGTCACACAAAGTTTTACATTGTCCTGAATTATACGTTAAGTGTATTCTTCTCTTTCGTACATTTTAAACACTGATGTTTGTGTTGTTAAAATATACGTCACATATGTTTGTTTTAGAACGTTATATAAATGAAAACTTATAGTATTGTTTTTGGACTTGATATGTTTGTTCAATATTATGTACAGAGACAAATCGATGTTCAATCATACTTTCATTTTCTGAACTAAATAGTATTCCCTTCCAACATAATATATTTAATGATTCTGCTATGAATAAACATGATACATTAGTATGTAGTGCTAAGAGTTCTTAAATGAATATGCTAAGGAGAATCATTTCTGAATGTAGGATAATGGCATGTTTAAGTTTACCGTTAATAACATTTTGATTTCCAAGGATTTTTCTTTCTCTTTTACAAAGTGATTGAGAGTGTCTATTACTGCTTTACCTCACTATCATGTGATACCATTAGACCTGTATTTTTTTTTCACTGTTTTAGATTATGTAATGGAATTTCACTGACTTTACTTAAATTTCTCTATTACTGATTTAAGTTGAACTTATATTTATTTGGTTATATCAGATGTAAAAGGGCCTATTCATACTATTTGTACACTTTTAAAGATGGGAGTTGTCTTTCTTTTTGTTTGTAGGATATTTTATTTTATTCTCAATTATCTTTTGATCATATTTGATGCAAATGTCTTCTTCCTGATTATAGCTTGAAATTTTATTTTCTTTGATTCATATAGTCTTAACTTTAATGTATAATTATGAATACATAAAATTACTATGTTTAAATGACCAGGTTTGTATATATTATAAATATAGTCAATTTTCATAAGTTGTAGATTTAGTATTTGTGAATTCATTTATTAAAACTTATTTGTAACCCTAAAATTAATACTCATTGTTTCATCATGGTCATTTGCAGACATTTGCAGACCAGTGAAAAATTTGAGATGTTCAGTGTATACATTCCCACCAGAGTTTGAACTAGGTAACTGTCTGTCTGCCTTCTTATTCCAACCCATATTGTAAAGAAGTGTTCTGTTCATGTTCTAGTTAGTGGCAATGTTTTTAGTTTTGTGCCTTTTGTTGGTGATTTCTCTAACATGGCCCCAAACATAAATCCGAAGTGATGTCTAGTGTTCCCAAAGGCAAGAAAGCTGTGTGTGCCTTATGGAGAAAATATGTTACATAAGCTTGGTTTAGGCAAGATAAGCTGTTGGTCATGAGTTTACTGTTAATAAATCAACAATATGTATTAGATAAGGTTTCTTTAAAGAGAAACATACATAGGTTAGGTATTAATCAGTTGAGAAAAACTTTGTGATCCGAGGCTCACAGAAAACTAACTCTGTATTTCTCCTAAGAGCACTGGCTCAATGTTTGCTAATCCAACATTCATGGCAACTTTATAGAAGGTAAATATAACAAATAATGAGAATAGACTATCTCCCTCTCTCTCTCTCTCTCTCTCTCTCCTTCCGTGTGTATGTGTGTGTGTGTGTGTGTGTGATATAAGCAGATGCTGGTGCCATGCCTCTTGTATGGCCTGCATAACTGTGAGAAAAACAAACCTCTCTTCTTTATAAATGTGTATGTGTGTGATATATGTGATATATATATATATATATATGTTATATATATGTCTGTGTATGTGATATATCACAAATATATATCACACACAGACAGATATTTTCATTTGCATATACTTGTATGTACATATGCAAAAAAACAAAGCAAACACAATGGGATCTTTGGACCTGCTTAGCTGGCCAATAGAAAGCTGTCTATATTTTCTACATTTGTATTCCATTTACAGCATAACAGTGAGTAGCAGCACACTGTTAGTAAAATCAATTTCAGAATATTTAGATCACAATATTTCTGGAAATGATGATCTTTGTTGTGTCTTTTTAAGCATGAACATCCCTGCACTCTCAGGCTAGCAATTGTTATTATTATAAAAACTACTAATTGTTTTGAGAAAATTGTATTCAGGATCACATTTAGAAGTATATCAGCTCTTGCTAATATCATGTCTAAAAACACCGAAAGAAATCACCTTCTAATATATGGTACATGAAAACTACTTACCATAAACTTTCTTTTCATTTATCAAAGTCATGTCCTTTTCTAGGTGCAAGCACCTGGCAGTATTGTTTCCCCGGAGGCATACAAGCAGAATAGCATCTGAAACCAGATGAAAATTAAAGTTACTTATCCAAGTGGAAAATACGGCAATCGTGTACATTATTTACTACACCTATTAGTTCTTGACTCAACAAATATGGTAAAATGTTTTTAAATGTAGAGGGCTATAGAGGCCATGTACAGACACATAAATCCAAATGGAAACCTTATAAGACTGATCTGCATAATTTAGCCAAAAATAGTTATTTTATTTGAAATATCACTGACTAAATAAAACAGAAGTTGCAGTTGTTTCATTTTTCTGTAAATCATAGTTTTTTTTTGTTTGAATATACTAAATATATAGTAAATGAGGAAATCCTCCTTTAAGTATTTATTGTTTCGTTGTTGTTGTTTTCTCATACAAAACATTCAATTAGACAATTCAGATGAGGAAACTGATTGTTAGGAGTTTGATCTAATCATCTTCTACAGTGGAAAGTGTAGTGCTGAAATTAATAATTATTTCTGCCAGAATACACAATTTTCATTCATCTCAGTAAATCAGGATATCTGATAATTGATTGAAATGCAAGATTTATAGTATATTACTTTAGCTTTCCTAATAAAGCAAGTTAGTCTCAAATTAAATATATTTGATAAAGTATTACAAAAATTTCATCTTGTGGCACTTTAATTTTCAAAACATAATATTCTTTCAGTGAAGGGAATGTTAGCATAAGATTTAATACTAGCATTCACTTATTTAAATTTAGCTAATCAGATATATTCAATCAAGTTACATATGAATACTTAATTAAAATTATTTTGATTAACATTCTGGCTTATAGGAGATGAACTTTTATATATTGCGTTTATGCAAACACAAAATGATTATGTTCATGTCTTCAATAACTACTAATTTGTCTACCCAAACCTATTTCACATTGACAACAATTTTTCAGGTAGAAATATCTAAAATTGAAAATATTTGACAATTAATATTTTAGTTATTTTCATATGGGATATTCAGTCATTAAATTACACTTGAGAAGAATAACTAATACTCAGGATTTTTATTATATATTTAATATATATGTGATGAGCAGGAGAAGAGAATGCTAAGAGAGATAATAAATAAATAAATAATATCATTTTTAAAGATTTTTTCTTTATCTTTTCTTCAATACCCAAAATCTCACACAACCTTGAATTACATTTCTGTAGAAAAGTTTAAGTTCTTAAAATATTTTAACTTTATGATGAATAATAACAAATTCATTTTTTCTGTCTTCCCCACACACATACAGAAACACAAATATATGAAAAAGCTAAAAGTACCCTTGCCATAGTCCATCTGTGCTGTTATAACAAAACCCCATAATCTGGGTAGCTTATAAACAACAGAAATTTATTTTTTATAGTTCTGGAGGCTGGGAAGTCCAAGATCAAGACATCTGCCAATGAAGTGTCTGATGAGGATCCATTTCATGATTCCTAGAAGGCGTCTTCTTGCTGTTTGCTTGTCTAGTGAAAGGGACAAGTTAGTTCTCTGATTCCTCATTCATAAGGATACTAATTCCCTTCATGAGGGTTCCATTCTCATTACCAAATCACCTCCCCCAAATCTCCATCTCCTTTTATCATCACCTTGGGGGTTAGGATTTGAACCCATAAATTTGGTGGGGTCACAAACATTCAGACCAAAGTATTTCTTAATGAGGCACATAACATTTCCTCATTGAAGAGCTGTTTGTTTTTCATGAGAAAATCAGTATTTCCACCAGAAAGAGGCAGTGGCTAGAACATATGCAATAGGTTCAAGGCCAAAAAACAAAAGTATTATTCATGGTCACTGATTGGAGATCCAGTAGTTGGCCTGCATGCATGCATAAAGATCAAGCATTTTATTGTAAATAAATTTATTTTTGATGCTTTGGTAAAACTATCACTTAATAGGAAGGTTGGGTTTTCATGACAATTATTTTATGGTTAGTAATTTTTTATATAACACATAGTATTGGAGGACACTTATGTATTTTCAGCAGAAAAGTCTGTAAAGATTGGATTCTAGCTCATTTCTCCTTTCTCTTCTACTGAGGAACACAGAGATGGAAAATAAAAACCTAGTAATGAAAAGGAGAGGGTTACCTGGAAGAGCAACAACACAAAGAAGATAAATAAGGCAGGATCGCAAGCAATGGCCTTAGTCGGTAAGCCATGCTTTGGTTTGATGAGCTTTCTCCAAAAGTACATGAAGATGCTTCTGAGCATGCCAGTTACACTTACCTTCTCCGAGCAGCACATAGCTATCAGTTTCTCACCTGCCAGAACAGATGCCCTCTATGAAGAGTTGTTTTATATACATTCATTTTACTTTACTTTCTCACTAAAACTTGAATTAAATTTTTGTAGAAAAGTTTAAATTCTTAATATATTTTAACTCTATGATGAATGATAGCTTTTTTCTATCTCACAGATACATATACACAAACACATATGTAAAAAGCTAAAAGTAACCTTGCCTTAGTCCACCTGGGCTGCTACAGCAAAACCCCATAATCTGGGTAGCTTATAAACAACAGAAATTTATTTGTTATAGTTCTGGAGTCTGGAAAAGCAGTAGTCAGTTTACTTCTCCAGGTCCTCATTAACACCGTTTTTCTTCATTCTGAGTGACAGGGACAACTAATATTTGTTTTGAAGAATATTTAGCAAGATGGAAAAATCAAATAGAGATCTCTAAACTTTCTAGGTTGTTGTGGGAATTTAATTTTTGGAAACAGTAGTCTCATGTAATATAGGACTTGAGGAAAACTATGCTTTATTTTCTAGAATAACTTGGATACTTCTCTGCTGTCAAAAGAAATGAGCTCTAGGAAATTTTCCCCATCTTGGTGGAAATATTAATGTGTTAAATATCTCTCAGTTGTACCTGGAAACTTGACATTGCTAAAAGCTTATCTTCTAAAGCAAAAGAGTTGCATTCCACTGGCATTCACCTGTAATAAATATAAAGTGCACTGACTATTACCTGGTAAGATGGAGAGTTAGATCTCATGTCCAAATCTCTTCTCTTTTAATGTCCTTACATTAATAAATTTGCTGAACAAAGAGATGAAAATTTTATCCAGACTAAAACTTGAAAAGGAATTTCTGATATCCTACAGACTATGAAATAATTTTTCTCTATAATGAAATCTGGAACAAACTCATAGAGGATACCAGCTTCCAATAAATGACTCGCTGCAAGTGGAGTCCCATGTTCTTATCAGCACATAGAAGAGATTTTGAAGGACTCCCCTATTAATATTTTGAAAATCACAGAGGAGCCCTAACTGAAGGAAAAGTCAATCATCCAAATGATTTGTTTTTTATTTTGACTTGATATCCTGAAAAAAGGCAAATGGTATGAAGACAAGCTTGCTTTATAGCTGAGGACTGAGGTGATGGTATACATAAGGGCATGTGTCTCTACTCTCAGAGAAAAATAGCTTGGGATATGCCACAAAAACAAAGAGCACTGTGGGCCACTCTCCATCAGTTTCTCACCAATGTAGTTGTTTAGCATAGAATAGGAACTACACTGATATCTGTGGTTAATCCGTGATGAAAAATTTAAGTCCTATAAAAGGGCAAAACCAGCTCATTGCATCAGATGATACATATTTAGAAATGAAGCACACATATGTCTGTGACTTAATATTCAGTCAAATTTTCCCTTCTTTTTCAGGCAACTGATAAGTTAGTTTCACACTGTACTATGTTACCATCCAGGGACATAGTCAATTTAATTTCTCAAGGTGAAGAAAATATGGTGGTAGGCTGATAAATTCAGTAACTATTGTTGAGCAAATTGCAGAGCTTCACAGAATTGTCTTAAAAAGTTAATTTCATCAATCAGAGTAACTAAGGAAAAATTCCTAAGTATAATACAAAAAAAATTACTGTTTAAATTTACTGTGTAAAGGCTTAAAATTACATGGCGTCTGATAGCTCAATACTTACCTGTTTTTTATTTTATTTTAAGAATTACTCTAAGAAGTTATAGATAGCAGATAGATAAAAATTTTTGAGACCAGAGAGTCTTTGAAATAAAATGATCTCAAGGATAGTGTCCAGTGGGAGATCCAGAATGGAACTATGGAGAATAAACAACAGTGAGAGATGGAGAGGTGGGAGAGAGAGATATGGAGGGGGGACAGAAGGACAGAGAAGGGGTGGTGAGAGAGAGAGAAAATGAATGAGCACATAAGTATAAAAGTAAAGAGATAAATCTCAGTAAGCAAGTTGTGTAAAAAGAACAGGAATTAGATCCTAAGCATTTTCCTGGAATAGCTCAGCATGTCTATGGAAGTTTATGTGTGTGTATATATATATATATATATATATATATATATAATTTATTATTTATTTATTTTTATCAAGGAAGTAGATTTGCAGGTGAGAGAATGGCTAGATTCTATGACTTACTGCTGTACTGGAGGGCATTCCAGTAGCCAGAATATATTACCAGATTTCTTCATCCTGGAATGTTGGTGATGGCCAGGATAATCTTTTTCCCCCTTGAAGAGCCAGTGTCTTAGTCCTTTTAGTGTTGCTATCAAGAAAAACCGGAGTCTGAGTAAATGCTAAAGAAAACAGATCTGTTTGTCTCATAGTTATGCAGGCTGTACAAGAGGCATGGCACCAGCATCTGCTTCTGGTGAAGGCTGCAGGCTGTCCTCACTCATGACAGAAGGCAAAGAAGAGCAGCTATGTGCAAAGAGAGCACTGAGGTGGGGGCGAGTGCCAAGCTCTTTATAACAACCAGCTCTTACAGGAATTAATAGAGCAAGAGGTCTCATTACTGTGAGGATGGCAACAAGCCCTTCATCAAGGATCTGCCTCCATGACTCAAACACTTCCCTTTAGGCCCCACCTAAAAACATAGGGATCAAATTTCAACATAAGGTCTGCAGGGGTCAAAAAATCCAAACTATAGCAATTCTAACCCTGGACTTCTAATTTTATCCCTTCTTATATATACAGTGTAGTTATTCCATCTCATAGTCTTCAAAACTCTTATCTTGTTCCAGCATCAACTCAAATGTCCAATATTCAAAGTTTCATCTGAGACTCAAGGCCAATTCCTTATAGCTGTGACCCTGTAAAATCAAAAACAATGTTTTTACTTCCAAGATACAATGGTTGTGTAAGCATTTAATAAACATTTCTATCCCGAACGGGAGACATAGGCCAAAATAAAGGAGCAAGAGGCTCCACACAAGTCTGAAACCTAGCAGGGCAAACATGAAATCTTAAAGGTCCAAAATAATCTCCTTTGACTTCATATCCCACACTCTGGGTACACTGGTGTGAGGGGTCAACTCCAAATCCCTCAGACAGTCCTGTCCCATGGCTTTGTTGGGCACAGCCCACATGGGTGCTCTCTTGGGCTTGAGTTGAATGCCTGCTGCTTTTCCAGGCTGATGGTGCATGCTGCTGGGTTGTCTACACAGCCCTGCTCCCATAGTTCCACTAAGCAGGACCCCAGTGGGGACTCTCTGAGGGTGCTGCAACTGCACTCTTATACTCAGTATGAACTTAGTAGGTTCTCTCTGCAAGGACTTGGCCCCAGCAGCAGAATCCTGCATGGTTAACCAGGCTTTGGGATATATCCTCTGGAATCTAAGTGGAAGCGGCCAAGCCTCCTCCACTCTTGCATTCTGAGTGACTGCAGACGTAGCACCATATGGACACTGCCAAGGCTTTCAGCTTATGCTTTAGAGCAGAGGACCAAGCAGTACCTGGGGGCACTGAGCAGTGGCTAGAGCCACAGCAGCCGGGACTTAGGAAGCAGCATCCCAAGGTGGTACGGGGCAATGACGCTCCAGTCCCAGACTTTGAAACCATTTGTCCTCCCACATGGGCCTGTGATGGGAGGGGCAGATCTGAACATTTCTGCAATGTGTTTGGAGCTTTTTCCCCATTACCTTGGGTTTTAGCACCTGGCTCCCATTTAGTCATGATAATCCTTTTAACAAGTGGTTGTTCTGTAGCACCACTGGATTCCCCTCTTAAAAATGCTCTTTCCTTCTCTATCACATGCCCAGGCTGCACATTTTCCAAATTGTTATCCTTTGCTTTATTTCTAATTATAAATTACAACTTTGGGCCATTCCTTTGATCCTGTATCTGACATATTTTGAAGGATTTTCTGCTTAAAAATTTCTTCCACTAGATACTTTAGGTCATGACTCTTAAGCTTGGCCTTCCACAAAGACCTAGAGCATGAAAACAGTGCAACCATGTTCTTTTCTGTGGTTAACATGGGTAACTTTTTCCCTAGCTTCCAATCAGTTCTATGTGAGATCCTGTCAGCTTGGTCTTGGTCTATGTTTCTACCAGCATTTTGGTCACTACCACTTAACCAATCTCTAAGAAGTTCCAAAATTTCTCTAATTTTCTTGTCTTTTTTCAGACCTCCAGATCTTTCTTTTTCCAAGTTCTAAAATCACATGCACATCTTCTGCTATTTTTATAGCAACATCCCACTCTTCTGTACCAATTTCCTGTCTTAGTCCTTCTAGTGTTGCTACAAAGGAATACTTGAGTCTGGGTAATTTACAAACAAGAAAAGTTTGTTGTTCTTACAGTTATGCAGGCCATACAAGAGGCATGGCACCAGCATCTGCTTCTAGTGAAGGCCTCAGGCTCCCTCCACTCATGGCAGAAGGTGAAGGGGAACCAGCGTATACAGAGATCACATGGAGAGACAGGGAGCAAGAGAACAATGGGGGAGGTGCCACGTTCTTTTTAACAATCAGCTCTCACAGAACTAATAGAACAAGAACTTACTCATCACTGAAGATGGCACCAATACCATTCATAAGAGGTCTGCCCCCATGAACCAAACACCTCCCATTAGGCTCCACCTTTAACATTGGGGATCATATTTCAATGAGAGGCTTGGAGAGGTCAAAGTAAACTACAGCAGTAAAGTTTTAAAAAGTGCATGGTTCACCCAATTTCTCATGTTTCAGTTAACACAGTTCAAGTATTGCCAATAAAAATATTTTCACCATATTTTTACAATGGCTGTAGTGTGCTTTTGAACAGATAATGGTTTCCTCTAAGGAGGCAGATAGCAAAAGCAAGAAACAAGAATGCAGAATTTATAAGCCACTCATCTTGTAGGGAAGGCACAGACTGCAGGATACAGAAACAATTGCATCTGATCCTACTAATTGACTGAGTTAAGTGCACCCAAACCTTGCTCTTTAAAACAAAACAGTGAAAATGTGCTGCAGAGGAGATAGATGACTCCCTAGGGAGGAGGCAAAAGACATGCTTCTCTGTGAGCTTTAAAGTGTTCATTATAAAAAGGAGAGATACTTATCCCTGTAGTTCCCCCAGGAAAGGAACTGGGGAGTAAAGATGAAGATTGTAGGCATGAGATGAATTCAGGAAACATTTTCATTTCAGTGAGCAGCTGCTGACAGTAAATCCAGTGATAACTGTCAGGCAGTGAGGGTGTCTTACTTCTTTCTAGTAAGCCTGATGAGAGCACCTTATGCCTCCTGGCATAATTGTTCTTGTTCTGTCTGAGCTTAAGGGGGATTTAAACATTCACAAGAGAAGTTAAAGGCAAAGAAAAATGTGGCAGTATGAAAAGGAAAACTTTTTAATGAACTTATTTTTTTCTATGTGCTCATCCTTATTTTCTAATTTCATGTTATATGAAATATTTTGATATTATGAAAGAAAAACCATATGATCTCATTTTATTTCTAATTTTATTATTGATCTCTTATTATGATGTAGACCCTTTAAATGTAAACTGCAATAAATGGAAGAGCTTAAGAAGCAATGGATATAATAATGATGTCTGGTTGGCTGCCAGAAACTTGATGGGTAAAATGGGCTAGATTATTTTCCTCAAAGAGTATGTGATAATAAAAGGCAATTCAACATTATAGATTTACAATTTAGACATAACTAAATATGGAGGTAGCACCATATTTACTTCTTAATGCATTTATTATACTTGTTTCTCTTGTCCAAAACAAAGGTAAACTCTTCAGAATAGTTTAATTACACTTACTGTAAGAAATTAATATAAATTTTTATGATTGGGACATTCATGAATTAGTCTAACTATAATAAAAAAGCACTATGACTCAAACAGTAGTTTGTTAGATTCCTGTATATATTTTTGACCTGCCCAAAAAGGCTTCTATACATGGAATTTACCTTATGATAAGAGCAGCATCCCAACACTAGCCAACATTAAACTCCTCGAATACATTATTATATGTAGGTGGCAATACACTGCCAGAAACTGTAATGTCTCCACATGTGTTTAGATGGTCTCCAAAGGAGCTGCTCTATCTCAACCACAGCATGAAACTGTTTTTGTTTTTACACTCATAGTAATAGTTCAAGTTTATTAATTCTAGCAATGAAAGCATGTTACATCAAAAATCTTGACATAGCTGGGCATGATAGCTCAAGCTCGTAATCTTGGGACTTTGGGAAACCAAGAAAGGAGGGTCTCTTGAGCCCAGCAGTTCCAGACCAGGCTAAGCAAAATAGTAATATCATGTCATTACAAAAAAATTAAAAATTACCTGTACATGGTAGTCTGCAAATATAGTCCAAGCTATTTGGGAGGCTGAGGTAGGAGGATAGCTTGAGCCTGGGAGGTCGAGGCTGCAGTAAACTGTGATCACACCACTACACTGTAGGCTGGTTGATGAAGTGATTCCCTATCACCAAAAACAAACAAACAAACAAACAAACAAACAAACAAACAAAAAACCTTTAAATAAGTGTTTTTAAAAAACCTAGAAGTGTTTTATTTGTGCAAACTGGATATGTCTTTCAGAGTGCAATTTCTGTGTTAATATTCCTTGCTGGAAGCCACAATCATTTGTATATTTTAATTTGCTGCTACTCTGTTAAACAGAATTCTTAAAAGCTCACTACTGATTCTACTTGTGGATATTTCCCAGGACTTAAATCCCAAATGCCTGTCTCTGGTAAACATGTGTAAACAAATTGCTTTATTAACTAAAAAAGTTCAAGTCATACGTTTGACTATTTTAGTGTTTCCACTATTTTAGTGTTTCTCACATTAATCAAAATATAAGCTTGGTAAGCAATATGCTATCCTAACTGGTTAACTCTATGCTATGCTATATTTCAAAGTAGCTGTCTGCCATGTCAGATTATCTCAAATATGAAAGAAATAATCTATTTAACCCAAAGTTTGTGAAGCTTTGGTGAGATTTGTTTAAATATCAAATTTAGTTTTTACAGTCTTATGTATATTAAATGGAAAACAATGACTTTAAATATTTTACCCATTTAGTTGCATATATTCTCTCAATTTTTGTTAATATGCCTGAGACCAAAATCGAGGTTAAAGAAATTTAGTGAATGCTCTTAGAGACTTGAATTGCTTTTATTATTTTAAAATAATATTTTCTACTCACCTGTGACCTAGCAATTAGTTTGTTCAAAATAAAAACTGTCCTTTTTTCCTTTAGAGTTTTGTTCACCTAACAAATGCTTGCCTGCATTGTGTCCAGCTACTTTTCTTAGGGAGTAGAGATAGACATAAAGTAAGACTGGCCAAGGAAAATGTGGCAAATATACACCATAGAATACTATGCAGCCATAAAAATTGATGAGTTCGTGTCCTTTGTTGGAATATGGATGAACTTGGAAACCATAATTCTCAGCAAACTGACACAAGAAAAGAAAATCAAACACTGCATTTTCTCACTCATAGGTGGGTGTTGAACAATGAGAACACATGGACACAGGGAGGGGAGCATCACACACTGAGGTCTATGGAGGGGAACTAAGGGAGGGACAGAAGAGGGTGGGGGGTTGGGGAGGGATAACATGGGGAGAAATGTCAGATATAGGTGTTGGGGAGGAAGGCAGCAAACCACATTGCCATGTATGTACCTGTGCAACAATATTACATGTTCTTCACATGTACCCCAAAACCTAAAATGCAATAAATTGTATATTTAAAAAAAGAAAGATTATCGGTGTGATGATTCTGGCTTAAATGAGAAGTTGTTTCAAGGAGGGCAGAAAGCCAACCCCAGATTCATTCTCCCTCCTCTCCTATGGAACAAAAATCTTAGACTACTAGGTGAAGGACAACTACCTTGTACCTGTGGGGCACTTGTGAAAACCTATTGCAAGTGGAGAAAGTGAACAGAGAAAACAAACCAACAAACAAAACCCTCTGCCTTCATGGGAGTGGCAGGAATAAATCTCTGGTCCTGACCTGCAGCTGAGTGCCAATCAGGATCACGAAGAAGTCTTGACACCCATGACTCAGGGAAAGAGTGCTTGCTTAAGACTGAGATTGAATCAGAATCATAGAGAAACTGCCACCATGCTTTGCCCCTGACACCAAGCTAATGACTATTGAGTAACAAGTAATCATAGTCCTAATATTATAGTCTAGTAAGTAATCATTGGGGTGTGTAATGCAGCAAATATAAATGGATGGTTTTCCCAAGCTGGAAAATGTGAGGTGTTTTTGTGGCTTTCATGTGAAAATAATTTGGAGAGGCACTGGGGGGTGTTATGGGCTGAAACATGTTCTTTTAAAATTTATATGCTGAAACCTTAATTTAAAGGGAGGTGAACAAGGAGCCAACAGATATTTTCATTATTGCTTTCCTGAATTGATGGCCTTTAAAAATAAACATTGGCATACAGAAAGTCTTAAATTTGCTGTTGCAAATGGCCATTCCACACAAAGGACTATCAGAAGAGAAGGCTGGATCCTGAAGCAAGGATCAAAAGAAACTGATGATCGTCACCACACAGAGAAATTTGCCATCATGATCCTCTACAGATATTGTTAGGACTCGGTCTCCCCTTGCCACAGAGGTTCTGAATTTCTGACCTTTGGGTTCTTTTTTTTTTCTTCTAGTGCATCTAGATGGCTAGAATGAGTCATCTTGAAAAAAAAAGCAATGGGAGATCAAGAAGAATTCTTGTGGCAAGGGAAACATTATGGATGTATTATGTTCACTTTGGGGAAGTGAAAATATATATATATGATTTCTATAATACATAATCACAATTGCAACAAAAGGTAAATCTTTCAAGATCAAGGAGTCGCAGTCACAGTTCAGGTTTGAATGGTGGGGAAAACTCACAGACTTGAACTGTCAATGATTACCAATCTACGGCTTATTGCAGGTCAAGGACAAAACCCGACAACATTATGATAAAAAATGTACATCTAAGATAAAAGCTTTCTCACAGCAAGCAGTCTGAAAGGCCTAGACCACATCCTAGTTTCTATAGAGTCTTCTCCAGTATATAACTTATCTCTTTCTTTCTTTCTTTTTTTTTTTTTTTTTTTTTTTTGAGAGGAAGTCTTGCTCTGTCGCCCAGGCTAGATTGCAATGGCACAATCTTGGCTCACTACAGTCTCTGACTCCCAGGTTCAAGCGATTCTCCTGCCTCAGCCTCCCGAGTAGCTGAGATTACAGGCACTGGCCACCAGCCACCATGCCCGGCTAATTTTTATGTTTTTAGTACAGACAGGGTTTCACCATGTTGATCAGGCTGTTCTCGAACTCCTGACCTCAAGCCATCCACCCACCTCGGGCTCCCAAAGTGCTGGGATTACAGGCGTGTGCCCAGCCTATACCTTATGTCTTGAGCAGTGGACCACTGATAGCTGCACAGAACACCTCAAAACCAGTTGCTTAGAATGGAGTCTTAACAGGAGTTTCTTATACATGGTTTATCTTGTAGGCGTATTCTTGCTACATAACCAGCACAAAAGTCAAAGCCTTCCGAGAAGCTTATGGAAACCAGGTGCTGACAATGTTAAACTTTACCTGAGTCCTGTGCTCCTGGAAAAGAGCTGAAGGTAAGGAATCCCCCCACCCTTTAGGGTTCAAAATAAAGGTTTACAGCAAAGAGTTGATGTCGGGCAAGTGAGCTCCTAAACTGGAGCTTAGCCCAGGAGCGTTCTTGGTTTGCCCAGGAAAGGATTCAAGGGCTAGCCAGAGGTGTTAGACAATTTTAATTGAAACAGCAGCATCAGAGATACTGCTTATGGAGCGGGGCTACTCCACAGGCAGTGTGCCCAGAGCAGTTCTGCAGTCATACTCATACCTACTTTTAATCACATGCAAATTAAAGGGCAGATTATACATAAATCTCTAGGAAATGAGCGATAATACCTGGATCTTTAGGTTCTTGCCATGGAAAATGGTGGTGACTTTTGAGTGCTACCATGGCAATGGTAAACTTACATTGCACACTGGTGGATATGTTTTATTAGAAAGCTGCCTCTGTTATGTCCCTGTTTTAGCTAGTCTTCAATTTGTTCTGTTGCCTAAATCCTGCCTCCAGAATCGATTTCTGCCCTTCACGTCAGTACTACCCTTCACCACTTGACTTCGATAAAATTTGTACACGACACTTTGTTTACCTTAGACAAGGCCAGACTCCGACCCTTCAAATTCTTATTCTTTTCCTCAGTAATGATTGATTAGCTTAGTTGTTTGTACCCCGTAACCAATCGGGACAAAATACCTGCTAACTCATCATTACCAAACTTTTAGCTAAATTCTTCCCCTTTACCACAAATTTCTAAACTCTTAAACTTTGACCCTTTAAGAGTGGGCAAGCAGATGGGCCCCTTACAAATGACCATTTTTTGAAAATTTATTGCTCTCGAAGAAAAACTTTCCTTGCTTAAATGTATGAACCTGGCGTCCCATTCATCCCACTGCGCTGCACCTGGTTCTTTTTAGACCTGCAAGAGAGAGAATGTCTTCCTGCTTGGCCTTTGAGATGCTTTCAGATCTTATGATCTGAGTGTTCTCCTTATTCTGATAGTCCCCCTTTGCTAATAGCAGTTGTCCTCTTTCCCCATAGCAATTGTCCTTTGGAGTAAAGTCTTTCCTTAGCTAAGTCTGGATTTGCCTTGTGTTTGAGAGGTCTAATCACCAGCCTCACTGCTATTAATAACCAGTGCTGACATGCTGGTACAATCTGCCTCCAGATCTCCATGGACAGACACATGGTTACAAAGCAAGATGATTAGTAACATTATTAATAGAATGCCAATATATTTCATGCTATGTGCATGTACAGATACTTGAGCAGCACACAAATGAGAATTATAATAGAAGTCTCTTGGGTTTAAACCTTACAGCATAGGAGAAAAAGGAAGAAGAGTTTTAAAACAATGACAAACTAAGAAAGACATGAATAAAATCTAGAAGCCTGAACACAGGAAGAATTTTCATCCTAATGAGAAAATACCAGATATATTCTTATAATAAAAACTTTTCATTTTTAAAGTAATAAAGGTGAGAGGGTGTATTAAAGGGGAAGAAAAGTGTAACTGTCAAATCTTATTGTACATTCAAATTTTATCAGTCAAAAGAAACTTAAAATTATCTAGCTCCTTCTCTCAGCAACAATGGAGAGATATCAGGTTGATCTAAAATCTCCCTGTGATACAGGGCAGGCAAGCCGCAAAATTGTGGCATAGCACAGGAAAGGTTTTGGCTTTGCCCAGGAAAGCTTTCAAGATCCAGCCAGTGGTGGAAGAAAACAGCTTCACTGAGGCAGTATGTTACAGCCCAGTGACTGCTCCTGCAGAGCAGGCTACCCCATAGGCCCTGTATAGACAGCAGCAGCTCACGGGCAGTACTGTAGTACAACTAACATCTAATTCCAGTTACATGCAAATTAAGAGGTGGGTTATTCAGGAATTATAGAAAAGGTGTGATAATTTCTGAATTGTTGCCATGGAAAGGGATGGGAACTTCTACATCGTATGCCCGCATATCATCGTGGGCATATTCTATGAAGAGGTAATTCCCATGCCTCTTCCCTATTTCAGCCAGTCTTCATTCTGGTCCAGAGTCAAGTCCGCCTCCTACCTCACCTTCACTTAATAAGTGTTAGGAAACAATTACATATTTTCCTTACCGTGTAAAAGCAAATTATAATATTTACATACATAGTGGAGCTGAGAAATACAGAAACTAAATATATAAATTTTATAAGAATATAGCACCTTCTGATAATCTTATAGTAAAGGAAAATGCATTAAAATTAGCACTTATGAGCAGAAAGTTATTTAGAGTATAATTGTCAACAGGATTAAAATGGATGAATATATAGGTATAAATGTAATATTTGAATAAAACATGTATATAAATGATCACATTTTAATTTGGAAAATGCTACAGAAGTGTTTTAAATGTAAAATTCTAAGCATCATAGCCCTGTTTAATTCAGTCAGAGAATTCAAAACAGAGAAAAATATAGTTGATTTGTTAATTTTTAAATTTTTTGTTCATTTTCTGTGTGAAACACCTTAATATGTGATAAGAACAGAAAAAGAATGTTTATCTTCTATATCACAGAATAAGAAAATATCAAACAAAATGATATAATCGATACGGCTAGCAGAAAAAAGTAAAATGATAGAAGACATTAAATGATGCAGAGATATTAATAGATTCAGAGTATAAAGTTCATATTCTAAAGGCAAGAGCACTTAGATTGAGTCAAAAAAGTTACAAATATTTATTTCTTATAAAATATTTAACTAACCCAATGTAAACAAAATGCTGGAAACAAAGAATAACCACGTATATGTCATTTAAAGGTGAAACAAATGTTTATCAAAATGAGAAGAAAATACAGGATATAATTAATTATTAATAAAATCATGAACTGAAGCAAAAGGGATAACCTATTTTATCTGAAAGTTACAGCTACTATTTAAATGACAAACATTTATTTGTAAGCACAAATATATGTAGCATCAAAATATGCAAATTATGAAAGTTTTTAATTAGAAAGTACTGATAAAAACTAATAACGTAATATAATATTTTACAGCATGTGGAAATTATATAATTAAGAAAAACAACAAACATTATAGTATTTGACCTAAGTTAACTTAAAAAACACTCAGTGGAATAGCTTTTTTGAAAAGCGGATGGATTCATATATATATAATTTTTAAAATAATTTTTTAATGGGTATGAGCAATTTTTCTTATGTTTATTGACTATTCTGTTTTTGCTTTTGTAAATTCCTTTTTTTAAAATTATACTTTAAATCTGGGGTACCTGTGCAGAATGTGCAGGTTTGTTACATATGTATACACGTACCATGGTGGTTTGCTGCATCCATCCATCCCCCCATCATCTATATTAGATATTTCTCCTAATGCTATCCCTCCCTATCTCCCCACCCCCTACTATCCCTCCCCTAGCCCCCAACCCCCAGACAAAAACCTTAAACTTCAAAACAGAGCCCACATAGCCAAGACAATCCTAAGTAAAATAATTTTCAAACAGCTGGATAGCCATCAAATTCATTTAGGAGGCTTGTATTCAATTTTTAATCTTGACAAATATTCCAGGAATTTTTAAAAAGTAATTATAAAGTAAGTTATTTTATGTTAATATATGTAAAGATTCTAACAACTGACTGAGTTTTAACTGATGAATTATTCACTACTAAAGGTGTACTAATAATGCACAAATAGATGAACATTTAAATAACATTGAAAATATTACTGAAATGTACCATAAAACCTTAGCATTCAAACGTCTACATAAAATCTGACCATAGCTAAAATTAGAAATGTACTTAGAAAAAGATAAAGTAAAAATTAAAATTAAAATATCTATTATTTTATCTTAGTAGAGATTTTGCTCATTTTTTAAAATTATTTTTAAAGTAATTCTATGTAAATTAGTAAAGAGAATAAGAATATGTTCAAAACTAATAGCAACAAACTCTGGGTGAATTGAGCAGGGAAACAATCCAAATATGTACGGTAGTCTTTGATACATCCCTGAACTCCATGTACTGCTTTTGGTTTGTACCTTTTTGTTTGCCACTTTTGTTTGCACCTGGGCAGGATTAGACAAGGGTAACCAGGAGTTCAGATACTTTATTGTACACAACAAAATGCTAATGATATTTGGACTCTGCATGGGCAATTCTTGCTAAAAGATCATTGGCAGCAAGCATTGTTGTACTTCTGTTGAGCCTCATTCCAGAGATTAATTGTGCTTGATTGCATATGATACTATTTTCATTGGAACAACTGATGTTGCCTGAGATAGTGAGGTCTGATTTCCCTGGGATTACTCAAAGGATTTTGAAACACAGTATTTTTCTTGTCTTCCTTTAATCTAGTGACCTTGTTAATACAATCTGTTAGGGTAGTTCTTTTAGTAATTCTATATTTATTCTGTTATTTTGAAAGCGTTGTTTTTTCTCTTTTTTTTTTAATTCAATTCACAAAAACTCAGAAATTATTACATTTATTACCTGTTACTCCCATGTTTTTAAATTTAAAAAAAAAAAGCAGAAAACAAGAGCATTAGCAACAACAACAACAACAACAAAAAAAAAACCCACAGCTCGACTCAAACTTTCCTAATAGAATATTAATCTTATTTTCTTTATGATTTAAGTAGGTTAGATAAAAGAAACACAAGTATTTGCTGTATCGCAATAAATATGCTTAATGCCATTTTCTTTCTGTGAGAAAGTTGTAGGGTAGATTTTCAAGGAGAACTTTTTAAGTCTCTATTTAAATTTTTTTGTTCTAAATAACCTGTAATTAAAACTGAATAAATGAATAAATAAAATTATAACGTCTATGTTTTTGTAGAATATTTTTCCTATTCTTAACATATTGTTAAGATGTTCTAGATTGAATTACGTATCCTGAAATTCCTATATTGAAATTGTAACCCCCAATAACTTGGATATAAGGCTTTATCAGGTCATAAAGGTGGACTTCTAATCTAACAGGATTAGTGGCCTTAAAAAAAAGAGGAAGAAAGAGAGTTATCTTTCTCTCGCCATCATCATTCACCACAAAAAGCCCATTGCAACCAGAAGGAGTTCTTACCAGAACTTGACTATACTGGCATCGTGTCCTCAGGCTTCCAGCCTGCAGAACTGTGAGAAAATAAATTCCTATTGTTAAAGTTACCCTGCCTATGGTATGATTTTATGGCAACCTGAGTAAGATATAACAGATTAACAAAACATTTTTTACTCTTACTATCTATGGTACAGAGACATGTATATTAAGAGGCATTGCAGGGGAATATGTTGTTTAATTAGGTAATATATTACTGGAAAATAGACATTATTGGAGAAAGTCACTTGGTACTTAATTTGTTTAAAATTAAGATATAAAACCTATATTTCTGTTGTCTCTGGAGGGGAATAATACCATACAAATGTTTCTCAGGAAAAATATACACTGTCCTCTTTTTAAAAGATTTATTGGTTTCATTTTAAATAACTCAACACAAAAATTAATGTTTCATTCTCTTCTCCTAATTTTCCTTGAGAAATGGCCTCAAAAGTTCTGAGTGAATTGTTTCTACTGTCTGACTTGTAATGTATTTGTAGTGTTGTGCTCAGAGTAAGTCTTCCTCTTATTACCTCCCATAAACAATTAAATCTTTTTTGAGTTGTTCCAAATAAGTCTTCAAATATTAACCTTTTTCGATTATGTATTAAAAGTCATCTTGCTTCCCATAATATATCGATTACAATAAATAATTGAAAAGGTTAATATTTGAAGACTTATTTGGAATATATATATATATATATATACACACACATATATATATTATTATTTTGCTTTTTTAATCAGTTATTTACAATTTCTGTCATTTTTGAATTTTTGTCATTTTGGAAGCTCACTGGGCATACTAACACTGGTCCTGATCAGAAGTCATGCATAATATCCATGAAACTACCCACCATAATAACAAAAACCAGTGAGCAACAATCCTTCTATGGAGTATCTCTAAGCAGCATTAACTGACTTAATAGTATGCCAGAAATACAAAATCTTTAAATTGTTAAAGACTTGGTGATTTGTCTTTTCTCCATTAGGCTTAATGCGTTTTGAAAGTCGATGAACAGAATGAGGAAGAGAGCTCACATTGTAATAGCTAAGCCTGATGAATAAACTCACATGCTTATCATTAATATCAAGCCAATGATGAGACTTCTGCACATGCATAAGTATTATTCTTGGCTGCAAAACGGTAAAGGAAGCTGTAGGAACTACCTCCACATTTGGGTCTCACAGTCTTGAAAATGCGTTAGCCTGAAAATCACACTTTCTTCTTCTAGACATAAAAACCTTTGAAATCCAGCAATCCTTTTTATTTTAACTTTATATTTCTAGTCTGTATTTCGTTAAGCATATTTCCCACATTTTTCTAGGTTTTGTGATACTGATGGGTTTAAAAGGCTTTACTCAGGAGAAAAGTCTCATTCTGGAAGAATCATTTCTTTTCCTTGTTCTAGTTATAGCACACATGATTTCACAGAAAGTAATTTTTAATTCCATCCCTAAGGTTAAAATTACCTTTTATATTTCATGAATAAGGGAACACAATATGAGAAAGCAACTTACCCCTTGTAGAAATGTCACAAAAATAACAAATGATATCATCCTTCCATATTTGCATTTACTTTTACTCTTGTAAAATAAAGTTTCTTAACACTCAATGTTGACATGTAGGGCCAGGTAGCTTTTTCTTGTGGGAGGCTGTCCTGTGCATTGTAGGCTGTTTAGACGCATCCCTGGCCTCTACCTGCTAGATTCTAGTAGCATTCCCACATTCCCAGTGGTGACTGCCCAGAATGCTTTCAGACATTCCCCAATGCTGTTATTGTGGGATCTGCTAAAACCACTTATTTGGGCCAAATAGATTAAACTATCTTTTCTTCTCACCAAACATATTCTTCCTCTAAGACGTTGTTTTTAAAGTCCAGCCTCTATTGCTACAAATAATGTTTAAGTGTTCATGAGAACTATTTCTGGTATTTTATTTTTTACTATGTGTGTTTGTGCGAGTGTGTGTTTTGATTATTTCGTTTTTTGCTTTAGTTTTATTTTGGGGTTGGCATAGACACAGAAGAGAGAGATAAGAAGTATTAGCAATGCAAGTTCAATAAATTCTCAGTGACAAATTTTACTCTATGCTTGATTAAATTGTCAATATTTTCACTAAGACTAAAGAACATTAATATAATTAGCTACAGCATTTTTAAAGGAGAGAGTGAGTTTAAAATTTTGTTTTAAATAAGTGACCAGCATTTCTTCCTGACCATGGAGGATGCTCAGTAAGGCTTTTCATGTCCTCAGCTTCACTTTTGGTAACACATTAACTCTGAACACATTAAACAATTGCAGAAAAATGGCCTCATTAAACATGATATGATATTTACTAACCATAAGCGTGCGCGCGCGCGCACACACACATACACACGTTCACAAAGTATAGGCCTAGAGAAATAGCCCTGGTTATAAAAATATGACAGTGATTCTTATCAAATCTATTTGCAAATCTATACTCACATTTTTCATAATAACATTTACATACATTCAGCTGCTATTTATTTCTTACTGAAACTATCAAACAATCTTCTGTGACTTCTAGGATACAGATAAGAAAACACAGCTTATATTTGTTCCAGCAGGAAAAGGTTTAATTGAAGAAAAGAGTGGAACACACAATCACTGATGGAACAAGGATCTTAAAGCCAATAATACCCACTAGAGGGATTGCTGGATTATACTGTAGTTGCATTTCTAGTCTGAGAAGCTTCCATACTATTTTTAATAATGTGTGGAGGAATTTTTTTAAATAAAGAAACCTCCAGTTGGGTATAGTGTTTCAAGTCTATAATTCCAAGTACTGTTGTCAGAGGACCTTCTGAGCCCAGGAGTTTGAGACCAACCTGGCAATATAGTGGGTTTCTGCTTCTAAAAAGAAAAAAAATTAAAAATCTTACTCAAAATTTCAGGAGCTGACTTCAATTCTAGAAGTTTGAATAACTTTAAGACTGACATATTAACAAGATTATTGCCCCTCTAGTGGTTTGAAATTTTCCTGCCAGTAGGGTGATAATGATACACCATTTCAGAAAGGATGAGAGAAGTGAGTTAGAAAGGAGATTTGTAGTAGCGACTGTGGATTTTTCTCACATATAAAACCATGAAACTTCAGTAAAATTTGTAAAAGCAAAAAATACAGACTCCAACTTTTTTCAGTGATGTATCTTTAGCTAATTACTCAATTGAATCTTCTTTATTTTATGACTTAATACCTCAGGAAATAATTGTTCACAGGCATTTCTTCTCCAACTACTCTAAGATCTTTTATTTCACCATGTAATTCTTGTTTTAATAAAGGAATATATGTCAATAATATTTCTGCTACTTTTAATCTCATATAATGTTGTCAAGCAAAACAGCTCATGCAATATTATCTGCTTTTGATTGCCTCAGGTATTTTAAAAGTGTATTAACACTTGAAGTAAAACAAAAGTTAGGATTTCTTTAGTCACATGCCCACTCCTTTTCTCATTTCATCTCTATTCCTCTCTTGTCCCATCGTGATTATTATTGTATTCTTATCCAGTCAGTGCAACTTCAGATCTTGTGCTCATTACCACATCCACTCACAAATACCAAGTATTGATATGTTCTGATTAAAGTCTCTGTCTTGTTTAACTCATTGGTCTAAGCATACACTTGTGTCTTGGACTGGTTGTCACACAACACAGTATGTTCTCAGTAGACACAGGAGTTGCTTAGCCTTTGCCCATTAGCCTTAGTAATGGCTGTTTGTTGCATCCAAGAAGGCTTTGTGTATGTCTACACTCTGCACAATGGGGTGATTGTAAGAGGATTACAAGTTATATAAGCAGGCAGAGTAATCTCCTAATTAGAGATAAAGCTAGAAATCAATTCCTCTTTATATAACATAATGACAATGCCTTTTAAACAGTTAAAGGTTCTTTCTGAGCAATAGATCTTGTCACTATTGCTCATTAACTTCTCAGTCAATGTTATGTGGATCATGGAAGCTTTGTGTACATGGCAAATATTAAAAGTCAGTCACATTTAAATTTATTCTTTATTTTAATCTTTGAAAATGTTGCCTGATTCTTGTAAAATAAAGCAGTACATAACATGTGCAACAAAAGGACTTACAGAAAAAAGACATCCTCAACCTGTGAGATCTATGTTAGTCAGAGTTTCATCTCTATTTACATATGGATGCAGCATACACACATACACACATACACAATTTTTCCTGATTTTTAAAAATAAACAAAACAAGTTGTTAGTCCTTTTCTATAGAATTCACTTCCGAAATGAATAATTCATTCAAAATTGTTTGAAGGAGTTGAATAATTATTGATTTGCTGAACACAATCACATATAATATCTATGTAAAAATGCAAGTTTCACACATAGGCAATGGGAAAAAATATTTCTATAAATTTTTTTGTGCATGGAGCTAAAGGTTTTATTACTTTCATTAATTCTTCATTTCCTTTCAAATAAACATTATATCATGGAGTTAGCTGGAAGTGTATTTAAAATGTCTATAAAGCCTAAGACAAATTTTATTTTCGAAGTAAAAGAATATATGAAAGAAATTGAATAGGATTATTTGGGAAGTAACTCACTAAAGCACTAATTAAATTAATTCTACCATAGAAACATTGATGTTAGAAAAAGGAAGAAGGAAAGAAATAAATATGTTCCTGAATTCTATTGTAGAATTTCCTTTGTAATTCAAGAAATCAATTCACAAATATAAAACACAACATTTTTGAACTTATTTATAATTAACTTTCTGGCCCACATATTTAATAGTTAATTTTTTTCTAATAATGACAGTTGAATGATAAATCAATAACAATCTTAGTTCTTCACTGGAGTTTAATAGAATCCATATATATCACATATGTATGAATATAATCACATGCATATTTGCAAGTTTACCCAATAATATAAAATTATATCTGTTATGCTCTATGTGTCAGTATTTCTATAACTTCTAATAGTATTTATATAACTTCACCATAGAACAGTGCATTTTAATAAAGATACTGTTTACTTCTGGAAACAAATCCTAGATTTTAATTTTGGCTATCATATTAAAAATTAATACAGAGGCAATAATTCTCAAGATGTTTTAGTTTCTGTGTAAACTATCATCTCTACTTTACATGTTTGGCATAGCAAAAATAAAAATTTTCATGAATGCTGTATACCTTACACTTCTTTCTTCTTTATCCCTGCATTGCAAAAATGCAAGCTTTTCTATAAGGGCACCCTGTGGCAGATATTTGAATTACTAAATAAATTGCACACTCAATAAAATTAGTCTCTATATACCCTCAATAGCTATAAAACAGGATTTGAAATAGACCTTCTTTTACCCTAATTTAATGAATTTATTTGTTCAATTTTTGGTCTTCCAGAATATTGGCTACATCCTTAAAACAGGTGGAGTGGGGAATGTAGATAGGTACCTCCCATATTATTAAAAAGAGAGAGAGAAAGAAAGGATTAATGTCTTATTAAGAAATAACCACATAAGGCTGGATGAGGTGGCTCACACCTGTAATCCTAGTACTTTGGGAGGCCAAGGCAGGAGGATCACCTGAGGTTGGGAGTTTGAGACCAGCCTAACCAACATGAAGAAACTCCGTCTCTACTAAAAAGTACAAAATTAGCTGGACATGGTGGTGCATGCCTGTAATCCCAGCTACTTGGGAGGAGGATAGCTTGAACCCGGGAGGCGGAGGTTGCGGTGAGCCGAGATCAAGCCATTGCACTCCAGCCTGGGTGACAAGAACAAAACTCCATCTCAAAAAACAAACAAGCAAACAAACAAAAACTACATGAATTTCTCATTTTAGCCTTTATAAAAAGAAAGCTAAACATTCATTAAGATCAAGGATTCTACAAAGAATGCTGTCACTATCCTGGCCAACATGGTGAAACCCTGTCTCTACTAAAAGTAGAAAACTTAGCTTGGCATGGTGGTGTGCACCTGTAGTCCCAGGTACCTGGGAGGCTGAGGCAGAAGAATCGCTTGAACCAGGGAAGTGGAAGTTGCAGTGAGCCGAGATTATACCACTGCACTGCAGCCTGGCGACAGAGCAAGAGTCTCAAAAACAAAACAAAACAAACAAACAAACAAAAAAAATGCTTTCAGTTTTAGCTCTCAAGACATATTTTGAAGATATTTGCAAGAAAATGGGAAAACATCACTTTCTATTTGAATACTGCTGAGTTAAACATCATGTGGGTTATATGTACTGTTGTAAGAACCTAGACACTTGGTAGGACACTCAAGGGCTTTGGGACACCTTCACAAGTTGTCAGGAATTTGGAAAGAATAGAGATTTCTGTCTGTTTTTCACCTATTTCTCCAGAATGTACACAACAGGGGATCCTAATTTTGAGTATGTTCCCTGATGAAGATGTGCAACAGCTCAGAGAGCGTAAAACCAATGAAATGAAAAAATGTTTTTACTTTCCTCTCCTGCCTTCTCTCTCCTCCTCTGAGCCTGGAGTGCCCATAGCTAGCAGGATAGAAAGGTGAGGGGATGGAAGACGGTGACTAATGAGCACATCTCATTGCCCAATGCACTCTCCAAACTGTGCACCAGGCCTGACCTGCAGGATGGGAGAACTTACAATTGAATGCAAATTAGTGTCGGTTTAGATTAGATTGGTCTTTCATACTGAACATGATACCAAACTTAAGGTCTAGAAACTACATATTACATACGATGTGCACACCAAGGATGGAAAAGGGAATTCTGACAAAACATTTGTAAAGACCATGGTGGAATAAAAATGGTAAAAAGCATAATTATCAGATTGTTTATTAGTGAGTCCCACACATTAAGTAAATTGCCTCTGCCTAAAAGTAGTTAGGTTTCAGGAAAACCCTTCTATTCAGAATACAGTCAGGCAAGAGCAGAGATTCAACACTGTCCATATGAAGAATATGGGACTTTTCCCCAACAGAATTCATTTACCTATCATTTTTTTCTTATTGTCAAAAATCTAATAACTGAATATTATTTTGGGGAAATATGTCATAGAAAATCTTCATGAAGGCACAAATATAAACATATATACCACTATTATTATGTAGTCCTAAATTATTTATTACAAGTGCTTCAAAATTAGTAGCTCTCTCCAAAAATATATTTTACACTCTCAGGGTAGGTTTTTTTAATAACAAACACTATAAATCTGAAAATCAAAGACAATTACCATTACACCACTGAATGCCAGATGTAATAAGCTAACCAGGAGAAGGCTAATATTCCTAAGAAAATACCAGTACCTCCCAATTAAGCCACACATCTTGATGAACATATGTGATGGAGGGTGGCTGAGGGAGGGGAGATTTTTAGAAAAGAAAAATAAACTGGGCCACAACATTTAAGAATAATACAGATTTGATGATATTCTATTCTATTTTATATTTGTAGTGACTCTTTTGATCATAAAAATACATGTAAAAAATTGATTGTCTCAATAAACACATATGATTAAAATGTTTTTGAAATAAAAGAAAGTAATTTCCCTAATCTATTGAACATTAAGGAAATTAACCAAATGCATAAAAGCATCATACTCTGTGATATGGTACCAACTGCTATGAATTCAGTTTAACATTGAACTGAATAGCAACCAGTACATAATTATCAGAACATTTAAAATGACACATGATTTGCAGAGAAGACAAACTAGGTTGACAATATTTTATGATAATATACCAAAATATCTATATTAATTTTATTCATTCATTAGAGTAAAAAAGTTTATCAATGTACAAAAAATGCATATTACAGATAAGCAATGTAGCTATGTAATTTTAAATATCTTTTATTGAAAATATCATTGAAGTATGATATCTATAAGAATAAACACAACTGAAGTTGTCTAAAATCTTAATGGTGGAAATTTTAAGACTTTGAAGAAATCTATAAGATATCTATTTTAATAACAATGATACCTATAAATTTAATGTACATTATACATAAGAATGACAATGAGACACTAAGAAAAAACATTTGCCAAAAAGGAGCAAAATATGTGAACTAGAATTTCATTTGTGAAGAAGCATATTATTATGTAGAAGAATACAAATTAAGTTGCAGAGATACAATGTTATAGTCATCACCAAAAGTAGGGAGAAAAGGAAAAGAAAGAGGAAGAGGAGGAGCACGAAGACCAGGAGGAGAAGGAAGAGAAGGTAGACAATAAAAAAAAGGACATTGTCCAGCATTTGTTACCACGAAGAAGTATTACTTAGTAAAAACACTTAACACTGGGTGGCATCACCTATTAAAGTATAACTTGACTGAGTGCATTCTACAAAATAGAAAATGTTTTGCTAGGTATATATTCCAGAGAAACTTATCTTCATCTATAAAGAAGGGATTTTTGTTAATTAAAAATATTCAACTTTCAACTTGCATCAGGAACTGATCAAGACATTAAAAACGTAGCTATGAGCAAAACACAGTTCTCTGCTTTCCTGGAGTTTTAATTCCATTGGGGTAAGTAAATGTTAAACTAGCTACATAAAAACTTCAGATGTTGATAAGAAAAGTAAAGCAGTCAAGGGCAATGAGTAATAGAAATCAGCCTGAGACATTTTCCCCACAAATGACAATTTGGGAAAAAGATAAAAATGAGATAAAGGAGACAACTCTGCATATTTTAAGATAAGTTCAGTCATAGGAAATGCCATGTGCAAAGAACAGGTAACGTGATTGCCTGAAAAGTTGGAGGAACAGCATGTCAGGAATTTTTACAACAGCTGGTTTTCTAAAAGAAAAATATGAAAGCATCGCTCATTTACATTACTAGTGACATGAATAAATTATGCTACATTTGTACAAAAGAATATTCTATATTAAAGAAAATAAATAAACCTGATAATTATCAGGAATGTAATGTTCTGTTTCCATTTTTTAAATCTGACTGCTGACAGCATTTAATTCCCACTGTTTTCTCTTCTCTGCTTTCTATATCTGTGAAAACCAGTAAGAAAACTTTATTAATTTCTTCTTTGGTGCAAATTAGAATCTCTGTACTATGCAAACACCAGACCAGGCATGGGAACCCTCACTGAGCTCTCATCCTCAAGCCACAGCAACAGGCAGTGCCGGTTCTTCCTCCTTGCCCTTTCAACCGGCTTTTGGACCTACTTGTTAGCTGCCTTGCTCTTCTAGAAAGCCTTCTCATGTGAGCATAAACATTTATATATTCTATTCGTATATGTGTTGCACCTCAGCAACTGAGCTAGATTTTAGATGGGAAATTCCATCTTGCTCCCATACAGAGACCGCAAGACAGCTGCCACAGAGCAGTGTGTGTAGGTGATGATCACCACTGTTAGGGTGTCTGTCTTGTCTTGCTTTGGCTTCGTAAATGGTGTGTTACCTGCTGTCTGCATACTTTTTTTTCTTTTGAGATGGATCCTGGCTCTGTCACCCAGGCTGGAGTGCAATAGTGCAATCTTGGCTCACTTCAACCTCCACCCTCTGGGTTTGAGCAATTCTGCCTCAACCTCCCAAGTAGCTGGGACTACAGGCATGAGCCACCATGCCCGGCTAAACTTTGTATTTTTAGTAGAGACAGGGTTTCACCATATTGGCCAGGATGGTCTTGAAGTCCTGGCCTCAGGTGACCTGCAGGTCTTGGCTGCCCAAAGTTCTGGGGTTACAGGCATGAGCCACTATGCCTGTCTCCTGCATACTCTTCGAATTGTGTTTCTGCCTGCAAGCAAAGTTGCATTTTGAACTGAGCTTCTTTGTGCTGCCTTTGCTGAGTTCGGCCATGCTTCTGTTATAGACTTAACTGATGAATATCAGAAGTATCCTTACTGGCTTCTGAAGAAAGGATTATGAAATTGAGACCTTCCTTAAATCGGCCCTGGCTCATGCATCGTAACCTGGATGTATCTGTATTTCAGATTAAGGTATGTGCCTTGATTCTGTCTAGTTTTTTTTTCAGCCTTCTGTTAAAAACATCAAAAACTGAGTAGGTTATAAACAAAAGAAATTTCTTTCTCATCGTTCTGAAGTCTGTGAAGTTCATGAACAAGGTGCCGGCAGATTCAATGCCTGGTGAGGACCTGCTTTCTGGTTGATTGGCAGTCATCTTTTCCTTGTGTTCTCACATGATAGATAGGGCTAGCTGGCCCCCCTGGGGTATCATATGTGGGCACTACTCCCATTCATGGGAACTCTGCCCTCACAATCTAATTATCTCTCAAAAGCCCTCATCTTCTAATATCATCACCTTGAGAATTAATATTTTAACATATGAATTTGAGGGGAACATATATATTCAGGCCATAATATCACTATAGGTAGTAGCTGAAACTAAGCTTAGGCAAAAGACTTGCCCTGTGACTATCAGCTTTATGCCTTAACCAGGCTATAATTTCCAGCCTAGGAAGCACTTCTGGGGAAGACTGATGCGCTGCATATATAGGGGTTCACCAGGTGGCCACTCCTATGGAGAAAGAATAGACACCTTTTGGTGTATTGGGCCCACATTCATAGAAGCAGAGGGCTCACTAGAACTGCAGAAATGCCTTTGCTGCTATTGCTCCCTGTGTCCCTTTTATTAAAGATGGTAGTGATTCTCGGAGCTACAGGAAAAAAGTCCAAGACACTTCTCTGGCACAGACAAGGTATCAATTTTAAACTGCGTTAAGCCCAACTCCTTAATCTCAATAAAGCTAGCATTACCATGGAAGAGACCTCTGACTAACTCCTATAAGACTTATTTGAAACTGTAGGCAAAAGGTAATGTGTAAATATAAGCAAGTAGAGGAAACTCAGTCAAACCCCTATTGCATGTCCAGTAACCTCAAAAAAACAAAAACAATAAAAAATCTGAATAAAGAAGACAAAAACTAAATCAGACATCTGTAATTTGACACAATTAGAAATCCAAAATTTACTAAAATAATTTATGTAAGAAAAATAGAAGGACTTTGATGATTTTTTACTGCTACAAGAGAGGAAACTTCTGGATTAACTTTAGCAGATGCTAAATGTACCAATTAGAAAAATCTAATGACCTTTCTCAACACTAGGGCTCAAATTACAGTTACATCTGGGAATCTAAATAATTTTAAACAAGATATACTGTTTAATATATGGGGGAATTACCAATGAAAGCAGAAGAAAACAAGTATATTTCACCAGAACTACTGTGTTGGGCAAATTCCCATTGTCATAGTGCCCATTGCCCTAAAATATTCCATCAAAGACAGAAACTCTTACCATACAAGTAAAAACTTAAATATTCATAAACAGTAACTACATAAAAATTAGTTAGTAATGAAATTAAGTTAAATTAAATTTCATTTAAATCTCTAGCCCTTAAAATGCTTTTGACATAATAGGACTTATTTTGTCTCCACAAGTTAAAATAGTTAATACTGCTTAATATAAATTAAAAGATGACCTTTAAGAATAGAACCCAATTATATAATGCCTATTTAGATAAAGATTGATAATCCTCACTGTTTCTTTTTTTCTTTTTTCTTTTTTTTTTTTTTTCTTTTTCATATAACCACCCAATTTGGCCTGTTTTTAAACCTGGAGAGAATAAGTGGTACTTCATGGTAGATCAGTGGTACTTACGGTAGATTAGTTTCCATACTCAGTCTTATTGAAATTGCTGACTCGATCCAACCACTGATAAATGCTTTGCAGTCACATACTGACTAATATGCTCTGTTCACAGCCTATTTAAATAGCCTTTAAACTGTAGTTTGTCTTCATCTTCAAAGGGTTGTAGTACACCTTTATTTAGTCTACCATGAAGGATAACAGCTGTGCCATCATACACAATATTTGCAGGAAAGATCTTAACCACATCCAACTTCTTCTAAGAACACAGGTATATCATCACAGCAATAACATCCCTCTATGAATTGATTCATTTGGCACACACAATCAGGGCATACAAATACTCACAAAAGAAGCTCTAAAAAATGGGCCACATTACCTCAGAATAATTTCTTGGCATTATTTAGTCAGTTGAGGGACTTCATCCCTGAGATTGTTAAGATACAACAATTGAAGGACTCAGCACCAACAATATTAAGATGAACTCAACATCTTTTATGTCTTTTGGAGATCTAGAGGAAACATACTCCAAATTTTAAATTTTAGTTAAGGCCACAAATGCTGTTATTTATAAATTGGTCCACTTTGACTGGATCCTCCTCTAATAAAAGTCTTTGAAGTCTGACCAAATTCCAGTACAACAGACACTTCCATCCGTGGCCCCCAAAGACTCCTTCACCCTACAGAGTATAGCAAACTTCTCTCATACCTCCTAGACTTCTTCAGCCAGCCATCATGGCCAGACATTGTCTATGGCTTTTGATGTAAGAAACTGTCCTTGGCTACATGTTATCCGCCATAAGAGCAGTAATTGTTGGACATATACATGGACCTTATTGAAATAGGAGATTTCATAGGCACTAAGCCTTGAAAACTCTGTACCCACCTGCCCACCTGTTATAATTTAGGTCATGGAAGAAGCACTTTTTATGCTTGGCATGACCATTTGCTAAAATAAAAACAGTAACAATGGAATAAAACATTCTCGGCCTCTCTGGATAATCCCATATGCAAGGTGTTGCATTCTTTTTCCTCTCCTCATTCTTTTTCCAGATGCCATGGTGCTAGATGAAGTTATCCCTCTGCCAGACCCCTTGGCTATCTAGGAAGCTCCTTGTGTTCAAGTGAGTAAATAGCAAGGAGCATTTCTAAATTTCATGGATGGCAGTACCGTATTACATATGATGAAGTCCCCAGGAGAATTATTGCTATCTACCTTTCAATCATATTACAGATCAAGACACACAGAAAAGGGTTAGCACAATTGGCCAGGATTTGGGCATTCATTCTTAGCACTGGATGCCCTGGCCAACAACAGCCCCATCTGCACATTTTTACAGACTCTTGAGCTATTGCCAATATCCTGGTCAACTGATCCAGTGAATGGCCAAGGCAACAATTCTTTTTCCAAGGTTACTCTATTTGTGGTAAAGAACACATGGGCTAAAAAGTATAAACCACAGTTCTATATGTCTCTGTACATAGTACAGCCACAATACAAGTTCTCATCAAGACATCTGTACCCTTTGGATTTCATTAGCTTTCATAGTGGCCAAGGTACATCTCACTTCTCAAAAGTGCTCAATGCTGGGCTCTTGGACAAGGCATTCAGTGAAACTAAACTTTCTTACTGGCCCAGGCTATAGTTCTCACAGAGTGTCAGACATGTAGCTTACTAAGACAAATTTTAATTGAATGGAACATGGCCCATTTCAGAAAAAGTCTTTCCTGTTTTTTGATGTTTTACTGATAATAGCCTTCAAGTCCCACTCCTACTTCCTTGCCTGTATCTAAGCAAGCCATAACCAAAGCCCAGCTTCTTCCTCCTTTGGTACCAGCAAGAAGTTTAAATAATGCAAGTCACTGGCCCAAACAGGAACTCTCACTCTGGTCCCACCCCTAATCACAATTGGAATAATTAAAGCCAGTTCCTACTCTTTTCTCTCTCAAGTCATTTTCAGACCTGCATGGAAGCCTTGCTTGCTCTTTCCTGAAAATCTCATTTTACTTGTAGTAAACCTTTCCATGCTATTTTAGGGGATGTGAATGTATAAATTATGAATTAATGCAATTAAAATTAATATAAATTCCAAAAGTGTCCATATAGGCAGTGACAACTACATATTATGAGAACAGGGCATGCAGAGGATATTGAGAACATTGAAAATATGTTTCTTGCAGGGTACAGTGGCTCATGCCTGTAATCCCAGCATTTTGGGGGCTGAGGCAGGCGGATCACGAAGTCAAGAGATGGAGACCATCCTGGCCAACACGGTGAAACCTCGTCTCTACTAAAAATACAAAAATTAGCTGGGCATGGTGGCACGCATCTATAGTCCCAGCTACTTGGGAGGCTGAGGCAGGAGAATTGCTTGAACCCGGGAGGCAGAAGTTGCAGTGATCTGAGATCACACCACTGCACTCCAGCCTGGCACCTGGTAACAGAGCAAGACTCTGTCTCAAAAAAAAAAAAAAAAAAAAAAAGAAAGAAAGAAAGAAGGAAAGAAGGAAAGAAAGAAAAAGAAAGAAAGAAAGAAAGAAAAAGGAAAGAAAGAAAGAAAACACTTTTTTTAAGCTTTCTTATAGATTTTAACATTTTTATTCAATTGCTGAATATAATCAATAGTCTAGTTATGGGAAAAAAATGAAAACTGAGATCAAAGCAAAGGGAAGCTTCAAATGTTTGAAAAAATTTTAAAATATTTAAACAAACAGGTAGTTTTTCACAAAAATTGAGTCTCTATAGTAATAAAAATAATAACTAATGGAAAATTATTATTCTGTGATCTACAATTATTTTTCTTATTATTTGCCTCATGGCAATATTAACTTAAGCACTGAAAAATTTAAAAACTAAGACAAACCAAAATATGTTCAAATATTCAGGAGAAAAATTTAAATCAAATTATAATGGTCTGTCTTTTACTGTGATTAATTCAGATTATAATTTTGATATACTTCAAAATTATGGTTAAATGTCACTAACGTATTATGGGCTTAATATCTTTAAAAATTGAATTTAAAGTCAGAGGTCATAGGTAATATTCCTGCTGTTAAATAACATCTATGACCCTCTGTTTTCCCATACATAAAAGAAAGATAATAAAACTGTTGAAAGAGGGGTGCTATAAAAAATAAAAGAGGTAATAAAAGTGAAAATGACATTTGCAGGGTCTAACTTACATAAGACATTCAGTAATTTTTGGCATAATTTAAGAATCCATTGAGAATAAGAAAATATTTCATTTCTCAGTGAAACATTATAAGAATGGCTTTTGTCTCTTGAACACTGACATAAAAATCATGCTATTAATTAAGTGGCCACTGAGGCTAATCAGAAGGAACAGCATGATGAGTTTTGTTAGTGAATTCTCAGGAAGCAATAACATCAGAATGATAAATGTATCTACAGTTCTCAGAAACACAAATTTGTTTACATGAGTGTCGCAGTGACAAAGGATTGACTCCTAGTTCTGATAAAATTGTTAACTCAATTCACCATACTATTTTTATTTAAGGAAAAACTGATTTCAGCCCTCCTTACTTTTCCAATGTCATTGCTGATTCATGTTTGATTACAATACCCCTTTCTCTCCCTTTTTTTTTGTCTTTTTCCATATTCATTATATGATTTACCTGATTTCTATAAAACAGATCAGGATCTGAAGAAGAAAAGATTAAAAAATTTAAGTCTAGCAAGGGCACAGGTCACCTCCAATGGAGACGCTTCAGGAACTGCTCAGGAAAGAACATCAAGTGGTCGAACAGGAGGTGGTATGTGGTTCAAGCTACAGAAACAGCAGCTGGGCTAAGCAGTCCATAAAAGGTAAGAATGGATTCCAGGCTGGGTGGCTCTATGTTTAGATTGAACTGGATAATTTTTTGAGGGCCTCAGGGAAATGTATTCATTGAAAACAACTGACACTATGTCTACTTGAATGCGGTGGAGGGAGGGAAGGTGGGATGCAGGAGAGGAGCAGAAAAGACAACTATTGGGTACTGGGCTTAGTAACTGGGTGATAAAACAATATGTGCAACAAATCCCCTGACACATGTTTACCTGTGTAACAAACCTGCACATGTACCTCCAAACAAAAAATAAAAATAAAAATAAATGAATAACAACAACACAAAGAGCAGCAGGGTTCCAGCCTGATACTGTACAGCATTTCAGATTCTCAAATCGATCCTAACATAGGAAATTTATGCATTGCTAGCGACAGAAGGAATGCTACTTGCAGCATTTATTGGCAACTTTGCCTTTGTTCTCCAAGGCAGCGGTCCCTAACCTTTTTGGCACCAGGGACCAGTTTAATGGAAGACAAATTTTTCACAGATGGGGGAAGGTGGAAGGATGATTTTGGTATTATTGAAGCCATTACATTTATTATTAGATTCTCTTAAGGAGAACACAACCTAGATCACACCATGCACAGTTCACAATGAAGTTGGCATTCCTATGAGAAGCTAATGCTACTGCTGATCGACAGGAGGCAGAGCTCAGGTGGTAATGCTTGCTCACCCTTGGCTCATTTTCCATTGTGTAGCCAGTGCCTAAGGTGCCATGAACCCAGAGGATGGGAACCCCTGCTCTAAAGCCTAATTTAAAATATTTTTTAATAATTTCTATCCCTGTAGTATAGCCACAATCCCCAAATGGGCTTCCAAAAGTCTATAAAAAATATAATTGGGGCCGGGCGCGGTGGCTCAAGCCTGTAATCCCAGCATTTTGGGAGTCCGAGGCGGGTGGATCACGAGATCAAGAGACCGAGACCATCCTGGTCAACATGGTGAAACCCCGTCTCTACTAAAAATACAAAACATTAGCTGGGCATGGTGGCGCGTGCCTGTAATCCCAGCTACTCAGGAGGCTGAGGCAGGAGAATTGCCTGAACCCAGGAGGCGGAGGTTGCGATGAGCCGAGATCGCGCCATTGCACTCCAGCCTGGGTGACATGAGTGAAACTCCGTCTCAAAAAAAAAAAAAAAAAAAAAAATATATATATATATATATATATATACACACATATATATATAATTGGGAAGTTTCTATGGGGAAAAATAACTGAATACAGATGAATCTGCAAAAGAACAACTATGAATGTTAGGGAACCTCCTTTATTAAATTTCTATTTATCTATCCATCATCTATCTATTTATTATCTATTTCATCTGTCTATCACGTGGATGATGCTAATTATTATTTATTTGTCTATTTTTCAGTTCTACTTGTGAAAAGAAATAGAAAGAGACAATACTAACCTAGAATAATCTATGAAAGTTAACTTTAGATAAAAGTAAACTTACAATAAATGCTTTAATTCAGAAGAAACTAATAAATTGTCCATCTTTAAAAAGTATTTAATATCATGGAACAAATCCATGAAAATTTCTCTGAAAATTTGTTAAGATCTTTAATTTTTCTTTTCAGTGCAATGCTCAGTGTTATGAGAGAGATTATTAATAAACTAGGTATAAAGAAGGAAACAGCCTAATGTATCTGAAAATGATGGTGCTACTAATACATACATTTTAGTATCTTCTTTTTATGTACAAAATGAGTACTTGTTTTTGTGAGAAATAATCAAGTTATTAAGTGCTGGAATTGGCTTCTGTAAAATTGGCTGCTGAAATCTCTTATTGTTCATTTTCATCTAATTAAAATGTTTTATCTATGAGTAAGATTAATTCACATATTTTAATGAAGTTATATGTAATGCAATGCATTTAAATATGATACTATTATTGATTGAAATATCCATAACTGATCATTATAAAAGAAATATTGGTGATAATTTCAGATCTTGCTATGTAGCAATATATAGTTTATTAGGTACATAATATTTATCTGAATCAAAATATAATTACTCATACATAATTGAAAACTTTAAAATATTTTTTTCTAAAGGATATAATTTAACCAAATATTCAGATTTTCAGTGATGTCATTGGACAACACAAAATTAAGGTTTCTGTAACTCGTGAGCAGTAACATTAGGGACTCTGGGCATGTCTAAATCTAGCAAATATCTTCTCTCTGCTCATAAGTAATGAATTCACTCAGACTACAGAATAAAGACAATTAAAGCAGCAAGAGAAAAGAAATAGTACCCAATGTTTCTAAAATTACTGCTCATAATTAAATCAAATCTATCATCCTTTTCTGTGACAGAGCTTCAAGTTACACACATTGCCTCACTTAGCACAGTGTTTGTGATCGTATTCTGTCCTGCATGTACTTAAGCATGATATCTGCAATAAGTAACAAGATATGGTTATTTAGCTGTGTCATGCAAATTCTATGAATGCTTATTTTAAATAAAAATTGGTGTTAGCTACAATGCCTTAGCAAATTATTATTTTCTCTTTAGTAATTAAATATACAAAGCATGTTTCTTTTAGCCTCCAGGTTTTCTTATTATTGGCCATTTTGTGACATTTTCAAAGTAGGCCACTAAATAGAAAATACCCACTCTGCCCTTTATAAAACAATACAGAAAAATGTTTATACTTTCAAGCCTGAACAAGTAACTTGAAATTAATAATTTTTTTTTTTCTAAAAGAAGTCAATAGATTACAAGTCATGAAAGGTAATCTGCTTTATTTTTGAAATTTGTTGTCATTGAGACTGCTAACGCCTGGTCTGCCACCTCCCTAACCCTCCTCAATCAATAATACTTTAGGATACATGGTTTAATAGCCATATGCTTAAAATACACGCTTTAAATACAAATTTCCTAAAAAATTGGAGCTTTGTATGACACTGATGCAAGATGTTATCTTTGTTCCAAAGAGTAAGACTTTATGACAGTCCCCTGCAGTGCATACAATTTGTGTGTGTGGCAGGAAGAGTTAATAAGAGATCTGCCCTCTTAACAAATTTTCTATGGACACAATACAGTATTGTTAACTATAGCACAGTGCGATACAGCAGATCTCTAGAATATGTGAATCTTGAGTAACTGAAACTTTATGTCTGTTGATTAGTAACTTCCCATTTTTCCTCCTTCCAGCCCCTGGAAAACACCATTCTGTTTTGTTTCTAGGAGTTTCACTGTTGTAAATACCCAATATAAGTGAAATCCTGAAGTATTTGTCCTTCTATGACTGGCTTAATTCACTTAACACAATGTCCTCCAGGTTAATCCACATTGTCACATATGGCAGGATTTCCTTCTTATGTGACAAATATTATTGTATTGTATATATGTACAACATTTTCTTTATCCAATCATCCATTGATAGACATTTAGGCTACTATCTTGGCTACTATGAATGACGCTGCAGTGAACATAGGAGTGCATAGATCTCTTCCAGAATTCAGTTTCATTTTTTTCCCAATATATACTTCGTAGTGGAATTGCTGGATGATACGGTTATTCTATTTTTAACTTTTTAAGAAACCTCTATAGCATTTTTCATAGTGATTGCACCATTTTACATTCCCACCAACAATATATAAAAGGATTTTAGTTTCATAGATGCATAAATGGAGAAAAATTATGCCCAAGAGTTGCACATAATAGTTTTTTTTCCCCCCTAAGTCTGAAGGACCCAGTTTAAGGAATTTATATGATAAGATTTTAAACTTTTGAAATGATGCAATTTAGATGAGATTTTGCACATTGAACCTAAGGTAATATGATGAGGCTTGGACTTTGGATTTTGAATTAAGGAATTAGGATGAGGACCTTGGTGGTTGGTAAATATATTTTGCATTTGTGAGGGATATAATCCAATTGAGGTCACAATATGGGTTGTGTTAATCAGAATTCTTAGATACCCCCAAGATTTCAAGCCCCTGGTATACATACCTTGCATAATTATTGGGGCTATGAATATAATAAAATTTGCTTCCATTTTTTAGGTTACGTTTTATGATACAATTGAAATGAAGATAGAGAGATTATCAAATTAGCCTGACACAATAACATGAGCACCTTAAATGCAAAGTATTATATGAGTCTTGTTCTTGAATAGAAACACAAAGATTCAAAGCATAAAAAGCAGTAGACAGGTCATCGCTGGCTTGAAGATGGAGTAGAACAGGTGTCAAAGAAGGGGGCCTGTAGCAGCTGAGAGTGGCCCTGGTGGACAGCCAATAAGAAAAATGTCATTTCAGTCCTACAAATGCAAGGGGCTGAAATCTGCCAAAACAAATGAGTCTCTGGACCATGACTCATCCAGGCAGACACCATAGCGTCAGCCTTTTGACATTTTGAACAGAGAACTCAGTGGTGTCATTTGAGACTTCTGATCTATAGAACTGCGACACAATGAATGGGCATTGTTGTAAGCCAATAAATGCATTGTAATTTGTCATGCAACAACAGAAAACTAGCATAGAGCACTTAAATGCTTGCCTTTAGCAAAGTAAGAAAGGAGGATCTGATTATTTAAAGCTAATCAGAAATGAAGCAGAATAGCAGCTAGTTTGTGATTTTTCAGTACTTTCCCAAGGCACAGTCCTCTCAAGATTTCAAAGTTTTAAGCTTTTGCCGAAGCCTTTCCCCTTAGCATGTCCAAAATTCTAATCTTTATCTTCAGTGTAGCATTCAACTGCCCAAAACTGCACACTGGTTGCATAATTAACCTCTTTCCCTATGCAGACTTAGAATTCAGCAAATGTCTTAAAGGAGCTTGGCAGAGCTGTACTGTCAGTTTCTTCCAATTTCCTTAATGTTCTGATCCTCAGACTCTTGTTCTGGGCCCAGAATCAGTCAAAACCTTGAAGGAAAATGTAGGTGAAAAATATTATCTCACTGCCCCATGTGGTCTGCCTTTAATTTGAATTTATATCCTCACATCTTCTTTGCCTGAGCTGTTCTCAGTTGTTTCCATATAGAATACTTTTTGTATTTGTATCTGTTTGAGTGCTTTCAGTAGAAGCATTCATTGTTCTATTACAAGCTAGTACATTATAACTTAATAGCTAATTTTTATCATAAAACATACTCATTTAATAAAAACATCACAGCAATAATTTATAGTATGAAAGAGAGATAATTCAGTGATAATTTACTTGCATATTGTAAATGACACATTAATTATGTCCAAAGGAGCATAATATAGTTAACATGTAATACTTAAAAATTTGTTTCGCTTCTCAATAAAAGGCATTACTAAAATTAAAAATGGTAAAGGTGCTATTTTACAATCACACATGAAATTTCAAGCCAATTTTCAAAATAACCATAAATATGAGTGCTAACAAAGAACATTAAGACCTCACGCCCAATTCTTGCTCACTTGGCAATACAACTGTGACTTCAGGTGCCTTGGAAAACCTACCATACAATGAACTTCCTTCAGAATAATTTCTTTTTCTTCCTTCTTACTATGATATTCTTATATTTTTAAATACAATTTTTATATATGAAATAATATTAATTTATTGTAGAAGAGGTTCAAGATGGCTGACTAGGTGCAGCTGGAGTGCATCTCTCCCACAGAGAGGAACCAAAATATTGAGTAAATCTTTACAGTTTGAATAGGTCATTTGAGAGTGAAAACTGAAATTCAATAGACAAGGAATGGGAGGCACCTTAGTTGAAGAAGGAGGAAATTGAGCTGTTTGGTAGGGGTCACTGGGCATCAAGGCCAGTCTACCAACCCAAACTTGGACACAAGGGGTGAGTGAAGGAACACTGGGTACCACATTCCTGCCATGGACTTCTGTGATCTTAGCTACAGGAGAAGTCTGTGTCCTACACAGACCTTCAGACTGGCAGAGTGAACTGCCCCATGGCAATACAGAGACACTGCTCAAGCTCATATGGAGCCTCAAAGGTTTTCATGTGCTAGGTAGCTGCATGTAGCAAAGTGTAATTTTGCCTACTCCCTAAAGCTCTGTGCCCTGCCCAGCTGCTGTCTGCTAGGGTAGGGTGCAAGTAGGGAACCAGGCTCTCTCACATATCCTGAAGACAGCTTCCACCATTATTTCTGCAGCACTGAGGTGCATTTTCACCACATAAGCTATGCCTGCCAGTCTACCCCAGTCTGCCTGTCTGGTCATTATTGCAGGGGGATCCCAAAACATAGCCACCAATGCCCCACTTGAGTATTTTGTTGGTGGCTTGGGAGCAGTTTGCCCTTCCCTATCACAGCTGGTGCTTCAGCCTAGTCCACTGGCCTAGGCCTTCTTCTTCAGGATCTGAGTACACCATCCAGGGCCACGGACATAAGATTTGTGATCTGATTTTGAGCAGGGGAGGAGCAGAGTGCTCATCCTCACAAAGAAGAGTATGGCACTGCTTCATGCACTGGCAGAAGCTGGTTGCCCCATCCAGGAAGGAAATGGCTTCATAGCCATGGTTTATGCCCCGCAGAGTTTCATGGCCTGGAACAACTCAGTGATCTGGATGCAGTCTGCTTGAAACTGGCCTGTTTTGGCCTGCTGCCAGTGGCCTGACACTGGAGGGAGACCCACCAGGTTGGGATGTAGGAAATGGGCAGGTTCCACTACTGCCTGCTAGGCTGAAATCTCTGGACCATCCTTTATCTATTGAGTGGACTCTGTGATTCAGGCGAGTCCCATTCACTCCTCCCTGGGAGCTGTCCATATACCGCCTCCAATGTTGGTACTTGTGCCCACCTTGGAGAGCCTGAACATAGACTTGCCCAAACAGCCCCAACCATGTTTGCCCCCCATTTCAGGTACTTTGGTGGCAGAGAATGGAATGGGGAAATTTGGGAGCTCCACAACCTGACCCATTGCCCAGGACACCCTCGTACTTCTGATTAACAAAAGCCAAGTAAAATACCACTGCCACCACCACAACTGCCTCTTCCTGAAAGTGCTATGCACTAGCCAGTAGGTCAACCTCTACAGCCTATCACAACTGCTGCTGACACCATTATAGAGCACTTGGCTGGCTCTTACCCATAAGTGTCATCCATATAGTATGAACTACTCAACTCAATGTAATCTCTACTGATAGAAGCGCACAGGATGATATATGTCTCCTGAGACCTCCACATTCTCATCTCTGCAGGAGACAATAAGACTGCTCACATGCACAGTACATCACTACTACAATCTACAAATAATCAGCATTTGAGGAAACCACCACACTAAGCTTGTCTATAACTAAGGATTTATGCAAAGTCTTATCCCCCTGAAAGCACAAAGAATCAAAACCAAAGAACTCTATCTAACTTACACAATATGTCAGACTTTCAAATGTGAAAAAATTCTATTCAAATGAAAATAAATTCAAAAATAAGTAATAGCTTTTTCAGACGATAAGGAACTAGTGTAAGGACTCCAGCGCCATGAAAAAACAGAGTGCTGTGACACCTCAAAAGGACCACATTGACTATCAATGAATCCTAAACAAAAGGAAAACCCTAAAATGACAGATAAATAATTCAAAATATGGATTTTAAGAAAACTTCATGGGTCCCAGGAGAAAAAAATCAACAAAAAGAAATAAGAAAAACAAGTCAGGATATGAAAGAAGAGATAGTTATATTTCAATAAGCAAAAAAAAAAAAAAAAAAGCATCTGGGAATTAAAAATTCACTGAAGAAATTTCAAAATACAGTAGAAGACTTTAAAATAGATTAGGCCAAGCAGAAGAATGAATTTCAGAGCTTGACTATCAGTCTTTCAAAATAACAGTGAGACAACTATTAAAAAAATAAAAGAAATTTTAAAAAATTAACAAAGCCTATAAGAAATATGAGATTATGTGAAACAAGAAAACCTATAATCTATAGCCATTCCTGATAGAGAAAAATAAAAAGTAAAAGCTAGAAAAGCATTATTTGAGGGAGTACTTTAGGAAAATTTCCTAAGTCTTGAGATGTAGATATCCAGATACAAGAAGCTCAGAGAACAAGTATAAGTTACTTTACAAGACAGACATCACTAATGCTTGCAGTCACCACACTATCCAAGGTCAACATAAAGGACAAACTACTTAATGCAGATAGAAATAAGCATCAAATTACCTATACAAGAAATCCCATCAGACTAAAAGTCAACTTCTCAAGAGATATTTTACAAACCAGAAGAGATTGGAGGCTTTACACAGCCTTCTACACAACAATGACAAAAAAAAAAAAAAAAAAGCCAAGAATATTATATCCTGCCAAACTAAGCTTCATAAATGAAGGAGAAATAAAGTCTTTCACAGACAAGTAAAAGCTAAGGAAATTCTTTACCAATATACTACCATATATAAATGCTCAAAGCAGTCCTAAACATGGAAACAAAAGGATGATACTTGCCATCACAAAACCACACATGATAAGAAGCAAATAATATAAACCAGTCACACAATTGAAATAACAAAGCAATTAAGCAATAATACTATGACAGAAAAAAATCTCAAATATCAATATGAAATTTAAACACAGTGACATAAATGCTTAACTTAAAGGATAGAGATAACTGGTAAATCAAATTTTAAAAGAAAAGAAAATCCACCATTTGCTGCCTATGTGAGACCCATCTAATGGCTAAAGACAGCTACACACTCAAAAGGGTGCAAATGGAACATAAAAACAAGCAGGATTAGCAATATTATATCAAATAAAACACTCTTTAATAATAAAAGACACAGAAGGTCATTATCACCCAAATGATAAAGGGATAAATTTTAACAAGAAGATAAAACTAGGCCGGGCGCGGTGGCTCAAGCCTGTAATCCCAGTACTGTGGGAGGCCGAGGCGGGTGGATCACGAGGTCAAGAGATCGAGACCATCCTGGTCAACATGGTGAAACCCCGTCTCTACTAAAAATACAAAAAATTAGCTGGGCATGGTGGCGCGTGCCTGTAATCCCAGCTACTCAGGAGGCTGAGGCAGAAGAATTGCCTGAACCCGGGAGGCGGAGGTTGCGGTGAGCCGAGATCGTGCCATTGCACTCCAGCCTGGGTAACAACAGCGAAACTCCGTCTCAAAAAAAAAAAAGAAGATAAAACTATCATATATATATATATATATATATATATTTATATATATATTTATATTTTTATATATATATATGCACCCAACACAGGAACACCCAAATTTATAAAATAGGCACTAATAGGCCTAAGAAAAGAGCTAGATGGTAATACAATAATTGTGGGGGATTTTAATCCCACACTGACAGAACCAGACAGATTATTGAGGCAGAAAAACAAAAGGAAAACTGTAAACTGCATTCTAGACCAAAGGGACATAATAGACATTTACAGAACCTTCTATTCAGCATCTGCAGAAAACACATTTTGTCTCATCTGTCCATGGAACATCCTCTAAAATAGACAATATGCTTGGCCATAAAGCAATTCCCAATAAATTTAAAAATAATGAAATCATATCAAGTATCTCCTTGGGCCACAGTGGAATTAAAATTAGAAATCAATACCCAGAGGAGCTCTCACAACTGTACAAACACGTGAAAACTAAACAAGTTTCTGCTGAATGATTCTTGAGTAAATGACAAAATTAAGGCAAAAAAGCAAAACAAAAATTTGAAATGAATGAAAATACAAACACAACATATTAAAAGGCCTAAAAATATAGCAACAGCAGTGCTAGGGTTATTTTTAAAGAGTTAAATGCCTATATCAAAAATATAGAAAGATGTCAAAATAACAACGTGTCATTGCACCTCAAGGAAACAGACAAACAAGAACAAACCAAACTCAAAAAGCTACCAAAAGAAAATAAATAAAGATCGGAGCAGAACTGAGATTTAGACCAAAAAACAAAATACAACATATCAAAAAATGAAAAGTTGTTTTTTAAAAAATGATAAAATTGGCCAGGTGAGGTGGCTCATGCCTATAATCCTAGCAATTTGGAAGGCCAAGGCGGGTAGATTATGAGGTCAGGAGATTGAGGCCAGCCTGGCCAACGCAGTGAAACCCCAACTCTACTAAAAAAAAATACAAAAAATTACCTGGGTATGGCAGCAGTCACCTGTAATCCCAGCTACTTGGGAGGCTGAGGCAGGAGAATCACTTGAATCCAGGAGGTGGTGGTCGCAGTGAGCTGAGATCGCACCGCTGCACTCCAGCCCAGGTGATAGCGAGACGCCGTATCACGAAAACAAAAACATAACAAAACAAAATAAAATGAAACAAAAAGATAAACCAAATGGACCACCAGCTAGATTAACATAAAAAGAGAGAGAAGAATCAAATAAGTACAATCAAACATGATTTTTCTGACCCTACACCTGATACCACAAAAATACAAAAGATCATCAGAGACTACTATGAGCATATCTATGCCCTCATACTAGAAAACTTAAGGAAATGGATGAATTCCTGGAAACATCTAGCCTTCTAGGATTGAACTAGGAAGAAATAGAAATCCTGAATAATAATGAGTTAATGAAATTGAATTTTTCAGAAAAAAAATCTCCTAACCAAGAAAAAAAAAGAAGAAAGAAAAAAAAAATTAGCTGCAGACCAGAGAGATTTACTACTGAATTTTATGAGATGTACAAAGAAGAGCTGGAATCAATTTGATTAAAAATATTCCAAACAATTGAGGAGGAGGAATTACTGCTGAACTCATTTTATAAAAGCAATATCACCCTGATATCCAAATCAGGCAAGGACACAACAACAAAAGTAGACTGCAAGCCAGTGTTCCTGATGAGCATAGATACAAACAAAGAAAAAAAGTGACATCAAAAGTAAATGCAACAAAAACAAAAATTGAAAAATAGTACTTAAGCTAAAGAGCTTCTGCATATCAAAAGAAATAATCAACAGAGTAAACAGACACCATATAGAATGGGAGAAAATATTTGCAAACTATGCATTCAATGAAGGATTAATATCGAAAATCTACAACAAACTAACAACTCAATCGAGGAAAAGAAAACATTAAAATGTAGGCAAGGGATATACGTAGACATATTCCTCCCCCTCTCCCAAAAAAAAGACATGCAGGCAACTGACCAACAGGAAAAAAACTCAACACCACTAATTATCAGAGTAATGCAAATTAAAATGACAGGGAGATACCGTCTCATGTGAGTCAGAATCATTATTATTAAAACATATATATTTTCTAAAAAAACTGACGGTGGTGAAGTTCCAAAACAATGTAGAGATTTCTCTAATAATTAAAAATAGAGCTACCATTTGACCCAGCAATCACACTACTGGTTATCTATGCAAAGGAAAATAAATCATTATATCAAAAAGATGTACATTGATCCCAGCACTATTTACAATAGTAAAGTCATGGAATCAACCTAAGTGTTCATCAATAGTTGATTGAATAAAGAAAATGATATATATACAACATGGAATATTATGCAGCCATAAAAACAGAATCACATATTTTGGTGGAGCTAAATGACATTATTTCAAGTGAAATAACTAAGAAATGAAAAATCAGATACCACATGTTCTCAACTGTAAGTGGTAGCTAAACAATGGGTACACATGAACACAGAGAGTATTCCAAAAGGAGAAGCGTGGGGGAGGAGTGAGGGGTGAAAAATTAGCTATTGGTTATAATGTCCACAGTTCAGGTGATGGGTGCACTAGAAACCCAAACCTCACCGTTACACAATATATCCATGCAACAAGCCTGCACATGTACCCACTGAACATATATATTAAAAAGTTTTCTATAGCACAGAATTTATTTCTGCCCATGCCTTTTATGACAAAGTCTGGATTTCATTTCTGACTAAATAAAAAAGTAACAACTACCATCATCCATCTTGTTTGTAATTCTGGTGTCAGAAACATCACTTTATAAAATCTAGAGTTATACTTCTCATAAATTGGTTATTTTCAATTTCCTTTTTTTTTTTTTTTTTTTGAGACGGAGTTTCACTCTTGCTACCCAGGCTGGAGTGCAATGGCGCGATCTCGGCTCACCACAACCTCCGCCTCCTGGATTCAGGCAATTCTCCTGCCTCAACCTCCTGAGTCGCTGGGATTACAGGCACGCACCACCATGCCCAGCTAATGTTTTGTATTTTTAGTAGAGACAGGGTTTCACCATGTTGACCAGGATGGTCTCGACCTCTTGACCTCGTGATCCACCCGTCTCGGCCTCCCAAAGTGCTGGGATTACAGGCTTGAGCCACCACGCCCGGCTCAATTTCCTTTTTAAAGAACATTTATTATTTGTGTCAAACTCTCTTGGCATACTCTCTGCCAAAAATTATCCTGCCATCTTATTACCTAATTGCTATATAATAGCTGTGTGATATTACAGACACTATTAGAAAATTTAATTCATAATTAGTTGTAAATGTTCTTTTCAACTTCTTGGAGTGAAGTGAATATAATAAAAATGCTTAGAGATGGTCAGTGTGTGTGTTTTCTTAGTTCAGGCTGTATGTATTTGCAAAACTCTATGAAAGATCTCCAATCCTTGTCACAGCAAAGCTCTCTGACACCTTCCACACAGAACAAAAGGAAGAAAGGAGGGGGCCAGGCAGAGTGAGGAAGGAAATGCATCTAGAAAAAAAGAGCAGAGCTATTCACCCATAAATCCTACACTTATCAAACAACAACAAACTATTCCAACAACTTACAATGTCCTCTTTGGCATCTCATAAGCAGTAATTTTAAGACAGGAAGTCACTTTGCTGTTTCCTTAATGGAGAATGAAATGTTAATTTGATACAGCCATGAGTTTTATTTAAATTTTATTGCAAGCAAGGGAACAAATTAGGACCATGTAATAACCATGATAACATAAAAATAATCAATGTTTATTAGTCTACTATAGCATTTTGCTTAGACTGTTCTTATATTCACTCAGTAAACTCTCCTATGAATGTCAATAATTTAAATCCATTTCCTAATTGATATAACTGAAGTTTAGACAAATTAAGTAGCTTACCTGAAATGACTTAAGTTGCATGTGGCATCGAAGAGTTTTGTAGACCCTTGACCCTGAGAGCCTGATTGCTGGCATACTGCATCTTCACTACAATTACCAGCATTGAAACCTAATATGGTAGCCTCCCCTTTGCCTACAGAAGATGTGTTCCAAGGCCCCCATTGGACACTGAAAATGCAGATAACACCAAACCCTATATATACTCTACTTTTTATACATACATACCCATAATACAATTTAATTTATAAATTAGTCACAGTAAGAGATTAAAAACAGTAATCATAAAGTAGAATGATTATAACAATAGGTAAGCCTCACCTTTCTTGGGGCCACCATTAAGTAAAATAATGGTTGCTTGAACACAAGCACTACAATATGTCAGTTGCCATCCAATAATTGAGATGGCTACTAAGTAACTAATGAGCAGGTAGCATAAGAAACAAGGATACTTTGAACAAAATGACTACTTTTTTTCCAGGATGGATCCAGTGGGATAGTCAGAGATGTCATCACTCTACTCAGAAGGGCGTGCAATTTAAAACATACAAATTATCATTTCTAGAACTTTTCATTTAATATTTTGATTCTGTATTTGATTGTGGGTAACTGAAACCCAGGAAGGTAAAACTGTGGATAAGGAGGCACTACTCTAATAAGGATAAAACTCACATTCGTCCTTTGCAATGTAAATACTCTTCAAGAGAGATTCAACATTGAAAAGCATATGACTTTGGAACACAATGAAGAAATTTAGAGATTTCTAGTATGGAAAAACTAAGCTTTAGAGAAAAAGAGCTCTTTTAGATTTAGCTGAAAACCGTTATGAATATAAGATCAAAAGAATCATCTTTGTGAAAGTAAACATGCTTAAATATGTCTTTCTGTTTGGGATATTTTTATTATGTTAAGAGTACCACATCAACACACTACCTTTTTCTTAAGAAATAGAAAATTTTTAGATTGAAAAGCGTAAGTAAAAAATAAGTGAGTAGTGAAATTTTGAAATATTTACAGTTAACCAACACTATCAAAGTTAGAAGAGTGCAGTTCTTTTCAATTCTGAATAAATTTCAGAAAAATAAAGAACACTAAACGTAACTCACTTTTTCAACTTGAAATAAAATCTTATCAGTGAGTTGCTGGTTTTCAAGCATCAGTAAAAGAAGAGCATCAGGCTGAATCCTGATGCGACCCTGACTCTGTGGGTAGAACATCTGTCTTCTCTAACAGCTCGTCAGTTTGAGTAAATGATTGATTATGCTACACAGGGTCAAGGACAGACAACACCACAGCACTAACTGACAACAGCCATGAGTCTGTAGTGAGATTTGCTCATATTCAGTCAAATTTCTGGTATCAGGCTAAAATAAGCATAACATTTATTAATTAATAAATTTCAACTATTTTATCTAAAATTAAATGATCTTTGCTTTTTTGATGTTTGAATAAATGGATTTTATGCTCGTTATTAAAATGAACACATTGAGTTGTTCATTACTGTATTAGTCCATTCTCACACTGCTATGAAGTAATACCAGAGGCTGGTTAACTTATAAAGGAAAGAGGGTTTTGTACGGCTCACAGTTTTGCATGGCTGGAGAAGCCTCAGGGAACATATTCACGGTGGAAGACAAAGGATAAGCAGGCACCTTCTTCACAGGGTGGCAGGACAGAGTGAGTGTCACCAGGGGAAATGCCAGATGTTTATAAAACCATCGGATCTCATGAGACTCATTCATTATCATGAGAACAACATAGAGGAAACTGCCCCCATGATTCAATTACCTCCACCTAGTCCCGCCCTGGACACATAGAGATTATAGGGATTATATTTCAAGAGGAGATTTTGGTGGGGACAAATGATATGGACTGGGGAGTCAATCCATATCAGTTACTAATACAAGCAAAGTGATCCAATATTACAAGCTCATTAAAGTAGGTTTGCTCATTAAAGTAGGTTTTAAAATGTTTCATCCTTGTAATAAAATTATAAAAAGGAATTCTGGACAATTCTTAATGGAAACTGTCAATATTAGCAGAGAAAAATTCTACAAACTTCAGATGAATCTGAATGATCATCCTTAAAGGTCAACTTTCCGTTTGTTGTCATCTAAAAGACATCATACTTTCAATGCTGCAAAACTACTTATTTACGTAGTTTTGTGTTGAATAAATATTCAACTTCATATGTTTTATGAATTTGTGGCAAAGCTAATCAAATAAAATATGGGTGTTTTGTATCTTTCAAAATTTCACTAATTGTCTTCTTTGATCACTGGGGCAAATAATATTTTAAATATAAAACATAAACATAAATATGTATTTATACTGTAGATGATATGCAACCTGACTTTTATTACATATAACATGTGTTTATATTATATTGTCAATTTATATTTAACATATATAAAATATTCAGTAAACAACATACAGTAAGTCCTCACATAATTGTTTTAGAGAGGTCCATGAAAACTGTGATTCTAAGTCAAATATAACAGGAAACCCATTTTACCATAGGCTAAATGATATCAGTAAGAGTTGAGTTCCTACAGCATATTTCTCATCAACAAAAACATCACCGAACCTCTAAATAAAAACCAAAACATTTAAATATTTAACATTTATTTCAATATTAAATACTGAGATAAATGTAAGCTATACATACATTTAAGAAAGAGTAATAAAAACAGGTCCCTATGTAGCTAATTATTCTAGTTCAAGGTCATGGGTTTCAGGAACCTATCTCAGCAGCTCAGGGCCAAGGCTGGAATCAAGCTTGGACAGCATGACACTCCCTCTTGGCACGCACTCAGACTCACGCCCACACTCACTCAGATGGGACCAAGTAGCCACATCAATTCACCTAATGGGCACATCTTTGGGATGTGGGAGGAAACTGGAGTACCCAGAGAAAATCCATGTAGACATGCTGAGAACATGTGAATTCGACACAAAGAGCAGGGAATTGGATTTTTCCCATCACCATTATAACAAAATGACATCGAATAAAACAAAGTTATTTAATGACATGCTGTATATAAATAAAGTGATATATGTACTGCTTAATGAATTAATTTAAAAATTATTTTATTGAAATTACAAGAATTTATATAACAGGGTAGAAAAAACACTTTAATCCCTCAAATTGGACATTACTCTTGGATTTTTTATGTGTAACACTTTCTCACAACTAATCCATTCAAATCACTTCCAACTCAGATGATTGAACTTAAAAAATAAGCCTTCACTATCCAGAGGCACGTATTGAATTCCTGCTCTTTATTCCTGTAAACTTCGCTCACAGAACATTGCCTGTTACTTGGCAGGTGCTTGATGTGTATTTGTTGAATAGATTGAATGAAATAAGTTTCTTGTATGCTGAAGATTCCTATCAAAGACACTTGAGGTCTTTCATCTAAGGTGAAGTAGTTGAATTCTCAGGTATATATTGCATAGTAATTGGAAATGTGACACATAAAATGGAGTAACTGAACTGAAAATAAACTATGTTTTATCAGGGCAAGTCCATGAGGTCTTGAAAGCATTTTTAAGGCTACAGTTTTGGTGAAAATATACATAAAGAGAAAATGAAAGGAAAGCTAACTTGGACAGCATTTTTAAGTCATTAAATATTAGCTGATGGCCAGGTGCAGTGGCTCATGCCCATAATCCTAGCATTTTGGGAGGCAGAAGCAAGTGGATGGCTTGAGCTCAGGAGTTCAAGACCAGCCTAGAGAGCATGGTGAAACCACATCTTTACAAAAAATACAAAAATTAGCCTGGCATGCTGGTGTGTGCCTGCAGTCCCAGCTACTTGGAAGGATGAGGTGGGAGGATCCCTTGAGCCCAGGAGATTGAAGCTGTGGTGAGGCACAATTGCACTACTGCACTCCAGCCTGGGATGCAGAGTGTGACCTTGTCTCAAGAAAAAAACAAAAAATTTGTTTGCAATGTCGCAATGTACTGCAGTTAAAATAGACGTATAGCTAGACTTGAAGGTTCTCATTTTTACCTTCTATGTTTGATCTATTTATTTCATGGTGCTACTGTTACAGCATTTTTACATGTCACATAAATTAACGTTAAGCAATCTGTAAAACTTTTATTAATGATTCCAACAAGACTATTTAAACCCTTTAGCTAATGAGGTCAAGGTATACTTCAAGCCCCAGGCAAAACACCTGCCTTCTAACAGAGAGAGTCTCATGCCTTTGCAGTCTGTATCAATTCATGAACTGGCTGTTTGACAAATACATGCCTTTGGTTACAAATATGAGAGCAAGACAGAGAATTGGGAAGATAATCGGTTAAAAACTAGCTAAAATTTCAGCTTCTTTCCCTAAATTATTAGCTTTATAGAAACAAGAAAATGTCTTCTCTATTCTCATATTCTATTAGTAGATTTTCCAATCACTCTAGTCAATTGTATCAAGGTCAATTTATGTCCTGAAATACTCTATTAATTGAAAAACATTTATGATTCAGATTTAGCAAGACATTATCTTGTCAGCAGGTAAAGGATGTGTAGGAAAATATAGAGGTTGTCTAAAAAAGTCAGGTTTGATTATAAATAGATTTGTTCTTTAACTTTCTCCATTCACTTTTCTACCCATCTGGGTTTCATATTTTGCTTAGACATAATGAAAGATTATCTATCATCTTGGCCTACATGAAAACATTATTTAAATTTAATTTAACTAATTTGTCTAACTGGCTTTAGAGTTTCTTTTTCAAAGTCCTCTGCCTATCTCATGAGAAATTTGTATCCAAAAGTGAAATTATTTTAAATACATTTTAAATAATTTATGTTTTAATTTTGTAGAAATAAAAATAATTTTGACCCCAGGCTTAATTGCATACTTAGTGGGATTATCGTTACCAATTATAGACCAAAGTGTTCATTTACCACTTCAGAAGAAACCATAAATCTGCCACTAATAAAGAATGTTTCATGAGCTAGTCAATTAGAAGGCAACCGTATTTAAAAGATTGTAGGAAGCTGAAATTGCCTTTAATATTTAATTTTTGAATTACTTAGGAAGGCTGATGATTCACAAAAGTTAGCTTACTTGAAGTGTCTGTTTAATTGGTAATATGTCAAAAGAGATTGACTATACCTAGCAAACATTATATAATTTCAAATAAAATGCCCCATTACTTAATTTGACATGTATACAGTGGGTACCAGACATAGTGCCAAGTAGGAAACACAACGGAGTATAAGGTGGATTGGATTTTTACATGCAAAAATCCTTTGAGGACTTTCATTCCATTTACTGGTTGATTTGCCTTTGCAAAATAACAAAACAATTTAAAACCTAAATACAAACAAAATGTCTTAATATTAAAACTTTCTTTAGAAACATTATTAAATTTCAACTGAGTAATATTAAATACTAATGGTGTTTTGTTATTTTTATTGTCTAGAAAAAGGAAGTAAAATGTTACAAATAATTCTGGTAATAAATAGCCATCAGTGGCTACTGTAATATTGATATTTTTTTGCTGTATAATTTTTCTTTTTTAAAAAATAGGCCTGATAACTGACTCTGAGTAAGATAATTTTTTTTTCCTAATTCTTCTCTAGAAGTCTATATAATTTACTGCACAAGGAAATTCTTATGATGCCAAATTACTGCATAAGGAAATCCTTAAGATATCAAATTGTCTTTTCCAATAAATGTACCTGTAAGTCTATAATCACATAGTAATTGTTTGCACATATGTTTGATATACAATAAATTACCCACATAATTTCCCAGACATCTTCCCTGAGCCCTAACTTTTCTCTTGGGTTCAGGTATATTAAAACAGCAGAGATGAAGAGTGGGATAAAATTAAATGAAAGAACCTAATAACAGTGACTAAGTAAAATCAGATGGAGAGAAAATTGGTGCAGATGAAAGACAGTGTGACCAAACCCTCTTCTCCCCTTTCAGTGCTATCTCATCATTTCCTTGCTGTCTTTACTAATACTGTGTTCAAGATTCTAAATTTTTATGTATAGATGTTTTTAAAACTATGTTTTAACTTTCATGTTAGCTTCAGAAGTGCATGTGAAAATTTGTTATATAGGTAAACTATCATGGAGATTTGTTGTGCAGATTATTTTATCACAAGGTATTAAGCCTAGTACCCAATAGTCATTTTTTTCTGCTCCTCTCCCTCCTACCAATCTTCACTCTCAACTAGACTCTAGTGTCTGTTGTTTCCTTTTTTGTGTTCATGAGTTTTCATCACTCAGCTATCTCTTATAAGTAAGAACATGCAGTATTCGGTTATCTGTTTCTGTGTTAGTTTGTTAAGGATAACATCCTCCAGATCCATCCATGTTCCCACAAAAGACATGGTCTCATTCTCTCTTATGGATGCGTAGTATTCCATGGTACATATATAGTACATTTTCTTTATCCAGTGTGTCATTCATGGGCATTTAGGTTAATCCTATGTGTTTGCTACAGTGAATAGTGCTGCAATGAACATATGTGTGCATGTGTCTCCACAGTAAAACAATTTATATTCCTTTGGGTATATAACCAGTAATGGGATTGCTGGGTCAAATGGGAGTGCTGCTTTTAGCTCTTTAAGGAATCCCCATACTACTTTCCACAGTGATTGAACTAATTTACACCATCATTGACAGTGTGTAATTGTTCCCTTCTCTCCACAACCTCGCCAGCATCTGTTATTTTTTGACGTTTTAATAATTGCCATTCTGAGTGGTGTGAGATGGTACCTTGTTACAGTTTTAATTTCCATTTCTCTAATGGTTATGATACTGAGTTTTTTTTATATGCTTGCTAGCTCCATGTATGTCTTCTTTTGAATGTGTCTGTGCATGTCCTTTGCCCATTTTTTAATGTGGTTGTTTGTTTCTCTCTTGTAAATTTCTTTAAGTTTCTTACAGATGCTGAATATTAGACCTTTGTTAGATGCACAGTTTGCAAAAATTTTCTCACACTCTGTAGGTTGTCTGTTTACTCTGTTGATAATTTATTTTGTGGTGCAGAAGTTCTTTAGTTTCATTAGGTCCTATTTGCCAATTTTCGCTGTTGCTGGGATTGCTTTTGATGTCTTTGTCATGAACTGTTTGCCCATTCCTATGTTTCCAGGATGGTATTACCTAGATTGTTTTGTAGGATTTTTATAGTTTTGACTTTTACATTACAGTCTTTAATCCACCTTGAGTTGATTTTTGCATGTGATGTAATGAAGGGGTCCATCTTCAATCGTCTGCATATAGGTAGCCAGCACCATTTTTGAATAAGAAGTCTTTTTTTTTTTTTTTTTTGCTTGTTTTTGTCAAAGACCAGATGTCTTAAGTGTGCAGCTTTATTTGTGGGCTCTCTATTCTGTTCCATTGGTCTATGTGCCTTTTTTCCTACCAGTATCATGCTGTTTTAGTTACAGCAGCCCTGTAGTATTGTTTGAAGTCTGGTAATGTGATGCCTCCAGCTCTATCCTTTTTGCTTATGATTGCCTTGGCTATTTGGGCTCTTTTTTGGATCCATATGATTCTTAAAATAGTTTTTTTCTAGTTCTGTGAAGAATGTCATTTGTAGCATGATAGGAATAGCACTGAATTGGTAAATTGCTTTGGGCAGTAAGGCCATTTTAATATTAATTCTTCCTACCCATGAGCATGAGATGCTCTTCCATTTTAAACTATATTTTAGAGCAGCTTTAGATTCACAGAAAAATAGAAAGGAAGGCACAGAGATTTCCCAAATACCGTCCACCTCACACATGACTGCCCCCTCCACCATTATCAACATCCCTTACTAGAGGGTACACATATCACAAAAGATGAACCTACATTGACAAGTTGCATTCACCAAAGTCCACATTTTACCTTAAAGTTCACTGTTGGTATTGTGTGTGTATGTGTGTGTGTGTGTATGTGTGTGTGTATATGTTTATATAGATGGATTTTAAGTTCCTTACTAACTTTCAAATCACAATAAAATTATTTATCAAAATGTTAAAATTATTTTATTTTTAAAAACAAAGTTTAATTTCATTAGTTGTAGTATTAATATAAGTAATAATGTGGTAATAGAGATGAGAGCATTAATAATAAAACAGTGGTAATATCATTTATGATTTCTTAAGTGTTCATTCTGGTCAAAAAACTGTAGTAAATTCTGCATGTATTATTACTCTATATCTAATTACAATGCTAGGTGACAATTATTACTAAGATAAAAGTCATAATATATTTCAAGACATGGGTGTATAATGACCACTAAAGAGACAGGTTTGACCAGAAAGAGATTCTGCATTGAGTAGAATATGAGGCTTTGGATAGGCATGAATTTGAGAATATACTTGAGATTCAAAAGGCCAGTTGACTGACTAAAGTCCTATAGATAACTTTTAATGGGAAATTTAGTATTGGAATTTTAACCTATTATTAACTATTGACATTTCCAAAATTTCTGACAGCACAATGGGTATTTTTGGTTTGAAGCCTGTCTATACAACTTATTGTTTACTGATCTGACTCTGGAAGTTATTTTAAACCCCTTTATCTCAGTTTTTTCATCTGTAATATTTTCCTAATAATAATATGTTACTCACTGGATAATTTTAAGAATAAAACCACTAAAGATCTTTTTGTATATAAATTTATTTGTAATTGTGTGTCATAGACTCCCCCAGAATATTAGCCAATACTGTTTTAAGACTGAAAGATCCAAAGTAAAAATTGCTTTAAATACATAGCTAATCAATGCACAGGATTATTTAGCAGTTATTTGCCCATAATGACCAAACAACTGCACTTGTCATATAGATTTCTTATGGCTTAGTTATTTTATGCATTCTTGACAAGTAGTAGGAATAGCAATATAATCAATCCATTTCGATTTTCAGTGTTGGTGGTAAACAGAAGTGTCATGCCAGTAAAAATAACAAACAATGTAACCAGAATTTTTTATCCACTCTTCTAACTAGTTGTAGATGCATGATTTTGGCAGCAAATATATTACCTAGGAAAGGTGATGCTACAAAAAGCAGCTGTTTCTCTTGTCAAATTATCAGTTATTGATGTGGTAAGTAAAATACCCAGAAGAAAGAGGAGAAGCATATGGTTTAACCTCAGGCAACAGACCTTAATGACTTGCTGTGAATTTTTACCACTTTATTCCAGAGAATTCCCTCAAATGATACATATGGCATTTCACCTGAGTAAGGGAAACTGCAATGTTAAGAGAGGGTGATGGCTGCTTTGTCTTCCTTATACAGCTGTTTCCATTTAGCATTTCTTCTATATTAGGACAGGTGCAAATTTTATGGAAAGAAATTACAGACTATGTTCAGAATACCCCAAAACAAAATAGGATATTTTTTCCTCAAAGAGCTTTCCAGAAATTGTCTCAAAAATTTAACCAAAAATGTATCTACCATTATAGATAGGGTACTAAATTAAAAATACAAAATATTCAATAACATTTAAAGAGTAATGACATATCTTGTAATTATATATGGCTTTTCTATGACAAGTAAAATATATAATTTTAATTTTAGGTGTTTCAATGGATCAAATGTGCTTTAAAAGTTTTAGTTGAGGACAAAATCACACAACATCTACATGAGGATTTAGGATTGTAGCATAATTTTTTGCTGAGTATGTGTAGAGTTCCTAGGAAGGAAATGCCCAAGATACAGGTAACATTCAAATTGAATATGCCTTTCATAAAAAGTGATTGTGGACAAGCTATTAAATAATAGATTCATAACTCACTTCATCTCAACAAATATTAAATTTGAGTCTCAAACTTGACTAATTAGGTGAGTCTTTTGGGAAAAGAAAATGGGATTACTGATCGGGAACCTTTGCTTGGGAAGGTAGGTCAAATGGTTCTGAACTTTACTCTGTTTTACAAACACTAATGAAATATGAGTTCACAGTTTCAACCTTAATTATATCCAGAGGGTCCAAAACCACTTTGTTTTTCAAGTTCATTTATCTTAAGCAACTTGTACTAGGTGATTTTTTGCAGTTACCAACTCTCTTTTGGGGATGGCTCAGAGGCAATGTGTGTGGTAAATCAATACAGAATAGATTCCGTTTTCTCAAAAAATTTGCCACTGAATTATGAAACCAAAAATACAAGAAAGTAAATACAGATTTAAATGAAAAGTACCACATGCATCTGTATTAAGTGGTACCATATAGCACAGAGGAATAATAGGTCAAGGGTAATGAGGAATTATTTCTTGAAAAAGAATGTGGCTGAAAAGTGGGCAAGCATTCCAGACAGATATATCATGGACAGCTTGTAGTATGTGAATCACCACAGCTTCTAGTACTTATTTTTCATATAATCCTACTCCCCGGTTTTACTATTCAAATAATTGATGTCAAAGTTTTATGTCATTTTATTAAAACTTGTTTTTATTAATTATTTAATTGATGATTAATCTCTCCTTTGCATTATAACAGCATATATTTAATAAAACATTTAGACTGCTACATATTTTGTAAAATTTTTATTTTTATAGATTTTATTATAAAAACATTGAATATAAATTTTGGTTTATATGTTACAATATTAAATCTCTAACTATGTTATCATTTAATGTATTTTTTTAGGTATTTCATTTGTATTATGCATGTCTTTTAGTCATGTCGTACATATTACATAAATGTTTATCCCAAATATTTTTAGGCTAAAATAACAAACAATATCATTTTTAACGTGTGTTACTAGAAACAACATTAATTATGCTTCTAGGCATAGAATATTTCAATTAATAGTAATGTTATATAAATTTTATGTTTGAAATATGGATCAAGATAGGATCTGGATATTAAATATTTTAAAAATGGTATGGGATAATTTTCACAACAGTAGATTTGTGACAGAAAAAACATCATTAATAGTACAGCATTATTTTACCCAAAGTTGAGATATTGCTTTAAAATATACAATTATAAGATATATGTTTTTAAATATTTCCAGTGACTACAGGTGCAGATTGTTCTGTGGGTCAATTGCCTGTCATGGGGGTTTGGTGTATAAATTATTACATTACTCAGGAAATGAGTAAAGTACCCAATAGATAATTTTTCAATCATTACCCTCATCTCACCCTCCACTCTCAAGTAGGCCAAAGGTGTTTATTGTTCTTTTTTGTGTGTCCATGTGTACTCAATGTTTAGCTCTCACTTATAAGTGAGAACATGTGGTATTTTACTTCCTTTTCCTGTGTTTACTAGGATAATGGCCTCCAGCTCCAAGCATGTCCCTGCAAAGGACATGATTTTCTTTCTTTTTTTATTGTATAGATGGATAGTATTTCATGATGTGTATGTACCATATTTTCTTTATCCCATCCACCATTGATGAGCATCTAGGTTGATTCTGTGTCTTTCCTATTAGGAATAGTACTGTGGTGAACATAAGTGTGTATGTGTTTTTATAGTAAAACAAGTTATACTCTTTTGTGTATATACTCAGTAATGAGCTTGCTGGATTGAATGGTAGCTCTGTTTTAAGTTCTTTGAGAAATCTCAAACAGCTTTCCACAATGGCTGAATTAATTGGCATTTCCATCAACAGTATATATGTGTTTCCTTTCCTCTAAAACGTCACCAGAATCTGTTGGTATTTTTTTTTCTTTAGACTTTTTAATAACAGCCATTCTGACTGGTGTGAGATGGTATCTCATTGTAATTTAAATCTACATTTCTCTAATGATTAGTGATGTTGAGCATTTTTTTGTATGCTTGTTGCCTGATGTATGTCTTCCTTTAAAAGGTATCTGTTCATGTCCTTTGTCCATTTCTATGTTTTTTTTTTTACTTGTTAATATAAGTTCCTTATAGATCTGGATATTAGATCTTTGTCAGATGCATAATTTGAAAGTATTTTCTCCCATTCCATGGGTTATCTGTCCATTTATTATCAACTCTGTTGATAATTTTCTTTTCTGTACAGAAACTTTTTAGCTTTGTTAGGTTCCACTTGTCAATTTTTCTTTTTGCTGCAGTTGTTTTCAGAGTCTTCATCATGAAATCTTTTTCAGTGCCTACGTCCAGAATAGTATTTTCTAGGTTTTCTTCTAGTTTTTATAGTTTTAGGTTTTATATTAAAGTATTTAATCCATATTAAGTTGATTTTTGTATATGGTGAAAGGAAGGAAGAGCCAAGTCTCACTCTTCTGCATATAGGTAGTCAGTCATCCCAGCACCATTAATAGAAGAGGAAGTCTTTCTCCATTGTTTATTATTGTTAACTTTGTCCAAGATCAGATGGCTGTAAATTTGTTTGTTTTCTAAGATGGAGTCTCATTCTTTCGCCCAGGCTGGAGTACAGTGGAGTATCTCAGCTCACTGCAACATGTCTCCTGCATTAAAGTGATTCTCATGCCTCAGCCTCCTAAGTAGATGATATTACAGGCACCTGAAACCACACTGGGCCAATTTTTGTATTTTTAGTAGTGTGTTGGCTAGGCTTGTCTCGAACTCCTGACCTCAAGAGATCCACTCACCTTGGCCTCCCATAGTGCTGGGATTACAGGCATGAACCACTGTACCCAACAAATTTATATTTTTAATTCTGGGTTATCTAACCTGTTCCATTTTGTCTAAGCGTCTGTTTTTGTACTTGTAGCAGGCTGTTTCGGTTAGATTAGCCCTAGAGTACAGTTTAAAGTTAGGTAGTGGGATGCCTCCACCTTTGTTCTTTTTGCATAGTATTGTTTTGGCTCTTCAGGAATTGTGGTCCCATATGAATTTTAGAATAGATTTTTCTAATTCTGTCAAAAGTGACATTAGTAGTTTGATAGGAATAGCATTAAATCTGTAAATTGCAGTGAGCAGTAATGCCATTTTAATAGTATTTAATCCTTCGATCCATGAACATGGAATTATCTTTTATTTGCTTATGTCATCTCTGACACATTACAGAGATCTTTCACCTCCCTTGTAGGCTATATTTCTAGGTATTTTAGTATTATTTTTGTGGCTATTATGAATGGAATTGTGTTTTTATTTGGCTCTAAGTTTGGAAATTATTGGTGTATAAAAATGTTATAGATTTTTGTACATTGATTTTCTATCCTGAAACTTTGCAACTTTCTGTAGTTCTGTGGCAAGGGTATTTACAGACAACTGCATAAGAGATTGCTCCACATTTCCTACTGAAAGGCAACAGATGCTGGAGAGGATGTGGAGAAATAGGAACACTTTTACACTGTTACGATTGTAAATTAGTTCAACCGTTATGGAAGACAGTGTGGAAATTCCTCAAGGACCTAGAAATAGAAATTCCACTTGACCCAGCAATCCCATTACTGGGTATATATCCAAAGGATTATAAATCGTTTTATTATTAAGACACATGCACACGTATGTTCACTGCAGCGCTGTTTACAATAGCAAAGACTTGGAACCGATCCAAATGCCCATCAATGATAGACTGGACAAGGAAAATGTGGCACATATACACCATGAAATACTATGCAGCTGTAAAAAATGTTGTGTTCATGTCCTTTGTAGGGACATAGATCAACCTGGAAACCATCATTCTCAGCAAACTGACGCAAGAATAGAAAATCAAACACCACATGTTCTCACTCACTGGTGGGTGCTGAACAATGAGAAAACATGGATAGAGAGCCAAATCACATAATCTCTCTTACTGGAACCCAATGTTTACTGGTGGATACTAATGAATTATTTACTGGAATGTTCAGTTTGGTAAAATGGGTTGGTGTCACTGTTTTCTAAGGTTTTTAATTTGCTCACATGGACTACAAAAACCAGTGGAACATGAAAGCTTAATCTTTGAATAAGACTGCAAGTCGTGGTATTTCACTCTTATTTCACGTGTCAATTGTTTTAGAATAAACTGGACCAAAATTTAGTGACATTACAATCATTTTATTATATCTCACAATTTTGTGAGTCCAATAGTAACAATTAACCTCAGCTCTACACAATGTCTTTGGGCTACAACATTCAAGATGATTTCTTTTCTCATATGTCTAGTACCTTAGGGCAGCTGGAATGCCTAGGGGATAGATGGACAGAATGACTTAATTTGGCCCATAGGTCTAGGACCTCATTTATCACCCTCTGCTTGGTTTTTCCCCAGTTGGTCTCTCAGATGGATTTTTGGGCATTTTGCAGCACACCAGCTGGGTTCCACAAAGTAAGAAGTGGTGCTTGCTACACTGTCAGAGTGCCTGAGCTCAGAAATCCCAAATCCTGATTTATGATACATTCTATTGGTCAAAACCAGTCACAAGGATGGTATATGTTGAACAGGAGGAAAAAATAAGCTATCTCTTGAATTAAGTGTGCACTTAGGAAGAAGAGATACTATGAGAAAATTCTTTTTTTAAGTTTTAAGTTCATGGGTACAAGTGCAGGTTTATTACATATGTAAACTAGTGTCTTGGGGGTTTGTTATACACATTATTTCATCACCCAGGTATTAAGCATAGTACCCATTAAATTCGGTGTAACTGGAAAAATCTCCAACATATTTTCTAACTTGTTTCCAAATTTCTTCTTACTTGTTTGGATTATTTGAAAATCAAGTTATTTAGCTTAATGTCATTAAAAAATATTTTCCAGTGCCTAATAGTACTGTATACATATCTTATCTTTTGAGAATTTGGCACAGAAGCGAAACATTTTTAAATTAAAAACCAAAAATTAAAATGTGTGTGTGTGTGTGTGTGTGTGTGTGTATAATTATAGCTAGTTCTATTTCTTTTGAATTTAAAAAATAAATAAAATAAAGTTTAACTGTTAAAAATATTAACATTTTAATAACTTAAAATATAGAAAATTGAAAGACATCTTTTGAAAAATTAAAAACAATTAAACTGTTTTAGTAAATCAAGAGAAATTAAATTTCCCTTCACATGTTTACTCAATATGTATTTTTCCTTCTATTACATTTTTATAACACTCTTCTAAAATATTGCTTTTAATATTCTTATAATCATACAAAGATACATTTGCACAGATACATTTTGCCCTTCAAGTATTTTCTTTCAAGATAAAGTCATTTTAGTAAGCTTAAATAAATTAATGTGCCAGAAACATTACGGCAACTGACAAACTGAAGTATTCTTATTGCTTTATTCAGTAGAAGTAGTTCCTATAATTTTGTGCTTAATTCACTTTATTTCACTGGTTCTCAAACCATGAAAACATTAGTTTTATTCAATATTTTTCTTGGCACAATGACTGAATAACTTTCCAAGGAAGGAGACATATGGGTGAGTTATATATGTTCTAAGAAGATTCTGTCTTACTGCAACATAATTTTATAAAATTGCCAATAACTTTGTATGCCTAAAAAAAATACAGAAATATGCCTATTATGCATAATGTTAAGGCACTTAAATCTTTATATCTCTTAAATTCAATGAAAAAGAGAATATTAAGAGCATTCCTTTTTCTTTGGTAAGTAAATTATCTTTACGTAAGTTTTTAAATTAATGGCTTAGAGTAGACAATTATTGTAAGTAAAATTATTATTGTTATAAAACTTAACAGATATGAAATCTCATTCCATGTCCTTTGGAAAAATTGGTTCCTCCACTATGTTTTGTGACTTCTATCTTAATTTATGTTGAAAGCTCCTAGGTTGTGGGTCTTTGGATTCCTTATTACAATCTTTAATATTAAAATATTTTGAAATATGATAGAATGAGCAAAAGAAGCCAGACAGTATCAAGGTGTCCAGCAGAGCAAGCACTAAAGTTAACCATGAATGGAATTCATAGACAGTGTAAACTTGTCTGACAGAAAAAGAAATCTGTTCACTGATTTCTAGTTGAAATTCACATTTCTACATGAAGATATGAAACACATTACCAAACTGTGAGGATTAACTTCAGGTTGAAAACATTTAAATGCTTGGGACCACCGGTATTTTGACTTGTAAAATGTTTAAACAATTTTGGAATATTCTAATATACAAAATGAGATATCTTAATGGTGGGAACCAAAACTAAATACAAAAATCATTTATGTTTCATATTTATTTTACACACATAGCCTGAAGGTAATATTATACAATGTTTTAAATGATTTTGCATATGAAACAAAGGTGTGACTGTGTTTTGACTGTGACTTGTCACATGAGGTCAGGTGTGGAATATTCTACTTTTGGGTGTCATGTTGGTCCTCATACATTTTAAATTTTGGAGCATTTTGGGTGTCATATTTTCAGATGAGGCAAAATCAACTTGTATTACTTGCCATCAATATAAATCACATATTTTTCGTGTAAACCAACACTTGTTCCAGATATCTCAAATAATAAACTAGCTACCACTTTGAAGTTACAATGGTTTTAGAATTGCTGCCATTACTTATTATTAATGCATTAATAATAAGTAATGAATAAATAAACATGAATAAACACATGTATTAATATATTATCTATTGAATTCTTGTATAAGTATATATTTCTTATAAAATACACTTAATTTCATGAATTCACAAATCTGGTCTAAGAAAGAGGTACATAGATGAACAATGATTAAGAATTCCTCTGATTCTTTCAGCATAGTATGGCTGTTATCCGATGTTTATCAATGCTTTCCTCTACTTTACATTTCAGATTTCTCACTGTAGCTGGTATGAATGCCTTTCCTAGTGAAATTACTCAGATTTTAACTTTCGAACTGCCTTGCCCTTGACAAACCATATTTGCTAAAATTGTTCTTTAATATGATCCGGCATAGCAACACATCTTCTGTCAAATGTATAAGTAAAATATATGAGGTGCATTTTCAAAATATATCCTGACAATTAGTCTATTCATTCTGTATTTTCCTGCATGGTGTATAGCCTAGCAGTGCTAAAGATTATGGTATCTACTATAAATTTTCATTATCCATGACACATTAGGCATTAAGATTTTTCAAATCATCCCTGCTTCTCACCACCTTAAAGTGATATTACATTCACCTAGGATGCTATCATCTTTTTCCTCATTATTGCAATGGAAGTCAAGCTGTTCTTAATGCTTCCAAGCACTCTCTCTCCTCCAGGCACTTCATCATACTCAGAGACTTGCTTCTTCTGCATGAATTAAATTATGCCAGTACATTGCTGATAATACTTCAAATTATACCCATACCATTCACAACGAATAGTCAATATGTCAACAGTCTTTATTTATAACCTTATACAATCTTATTTTATGACTTCTTTTTGGACAGCCTTAATTGGGTTTTCTGCCTATAGTCTCACAAAGGTAAAATCAAGGTGTTGGTCAGGCTAGGCTTTTACCCAAAGGATCTGGGAGGAATTTGTTTTAAGCCTATTCAGGTAGTTGGCAGAATTTGGTTTCTTGTGGTTGTAGGAAGGAAGACTTTATTTCCTTGTTTGCTGTCAGAGTGGAGCCACTATATCTTCTAGAGAACTTTTTCCTCTTTAAATGAGCACTGCAACATCAAATTATCTTCATGCTTTGATGACTTTGACTACCTTATATTCTACCAGCCAAGAAAAAACATGCTAAACAAACAGAAAAAAAAAAAAGCTCCTTTGAAAGAACAGAGATTAAATTATGCAGAAAAAAAAAAGCTCCTTTGAAAGAACAGAGATTAAATTATGCTTATTAAATCCATTTCTGTTCTGAAAGTTTATCAAGCAAAGTTAACTGATTAATAAACTTAATTACATCTTAAAAATACCTTTTGAATTTAAATTAATATAATCATAGGATACATATCTCAGCATATTCTCAGTCCTAGCTAGGAATTACTCCTGGAAATATTAGGGCGGCCATATTAGAATTTTCCCTATGACAAATATAAAATGATTGGGAATGAGAATATATTTATTTTCTACTGCTATATAAAAATATTACCAGAAATTCAACAGCTTAAAAATGCACATTTATTATCTTGTAGTTTCCAAGGAGTTCAGCAGGCTTGTCTGGATTATTTCCAAGGCTTCCATCAACATGTCTACCAGGGTTGAATTCTATTCTTGAAATGTGACTAAAGAAGGATATGTTTCAAGTGTATGTTATTGATGGTAGAATTGAATTCCTCATGCTAGCCGTAGGCTCTGATTTTCTTGTGGCTATTGACAGGAGCCCACCCACAACTCCCAGGGCCCAGTCTCAGTTTCTTACCTCTTGTTCTCCCAAATATAGTTGTTTGATTCATCAAGCTAACAGGGAAGGGTCTCCTTATATAATGGGCATTATAATACTATGTAACATAATCATGTACATATAATCTCCACATCTCATAATTTCTGCATGATTATATTAGTCAGAAGCAAGTCATGAGTTCTGCCATACAAGAAGAGGGTATTATGCAAAGGCATAAATGCTAGGAAAGAGACCATGAAGGGGGCAACTTAAGAGTGTTTTCATGGCAGAGAAATTTTGGAAAGTAAGAGTAAGAGTGCAGAGAAATATGTGTGTTAGGATGGGAAGAGAGAAGGAGAAGTGAAATAGAGGTCTATGTTGGTGTGGGTGGGCACAGGACTAGTGGCATTTAAATTGCATTCACGTATGTGTAAACTGATAGTGCTTCTTTGTTTTACGGCCAAACTCTAGGTCTTTTGTTCTGTATAGTTTTGTGTAATTATTGGTTTCTCTTGCTAACACTTCCACTGATTAAGAATCAGTTCTGTATCAATAAAATATTTTTTAAAAGTGGCTGAACATTGATGGCAATATATTATTATTCTTAGTTAAAAATAGAAAATGAATCAAAAAGGACTGGATTAAATTGGCATAAAAGATTAAGAATAGAGGTCATTTTTTCATCAAATTAAATGTTTCCATATTTCCTCACTCAAAACGTCATTTTAGAAATGTAAACATTTCCGTAAGTAAAAAAGTATACATTATATGTAATATATAATATACATGACTAAAACACCAAAAGCAATCCTTCACCCACTTTTTGATGGGTTTTCTTTTTCTTGTAAATTTGTTTTAGTTCTTTGTAGATTCTGGTTATTAGCTCTTTGTCAGATGGGTAGCTTGCAAATTTTTTTTCCCATTCTGTTGGTTGTCAGCTCACTCTGATGATTGTTTCTTTTGCTGTACAGAAGCTCTGAAGTTTAATTAGATCTCATTTGTCTATTTTGGCTTTTGTTGCCATTGCTTTTTGTGTTTTAGTTATGAAGTACTTGCCTATGCCTATATCCTGAATGGTACTGCCTAGGTTTCTTGTAGGGTTTTTATGGTGTTGGGTCCTATGTTTCAATCTTTAATCCATACAAAAAGTTAATTTTTGTAAAGGCATAATGAAGGGGTCCAGTTTCAGCTTTCTGCACATGGCTAGCCAATTTTCACAACACCATTTATTAAACAGGGAATCCTTTCCCCATTTGCTTGTTTTTGTCAGGTTTTTCAAAGATCAGATTGTTTTAGATGTCTGGTTTTACTTCTGAGGCCTCTGTTCTGTTCCATTGGTCTATATCTCTGTTTTGGTACCAGTATCATGCTGTCTTGATTACTGCAGCCTTGTACTATAGTTTGAAGTCAGGTAGCCAGATGCCTCCAACATTGTTCTTTTTGCTTAGGATTCTCTTGTCTATGCTTCCTATTTTTTGGTTCCATATGAAGTTTAAGGTGGGGTTTTCCTGTTCTGTGAAGAAGGTCAATGGTAGCTTGATGGGGATAGCATTGAATCTATAAATGACTTTGGGCAGTGTGGCCATTTTCACAATATTGATTCTTCCTAACCATGAGCATGGAATGTTTTTCCATCTGTTTGTGTCCTCTCTTATTTCCTTGAGCAGTGGTTTGTAGTTCTCCTTGAAGAGGTCCTTCACATCCTTTGTTAGTTGTATTCCTAGGTATTTTATTCTCTTTGCAGGGACATGGATGAATCTGGAAACCATCATTCTCAGCAAACTGACACAAGAACAGAATACCAAACACTGCATGTTCCCATAATAAGTGGGTGTTGAACCATGAGAACACATGGACACAGGGAGGGGAACATCACACACTGTGGTCTGTTGGTGGAGTGGGGCTACAGAAGGGATAGCAGGGGGTGGGGTATTGAGGAGGAATAATATTAGGAGAAATACCTAATGTAGGTGATGGGGGGATAGATGCAGCAAACCACCATGGCATGTGTATACTTATGTAACAATGTGCACAATCTGCACATGTAACCCAGAACTTAAAGTATAATAAATAAATAAAAGTCCTTTGATCAAAGCATTAACTCCACCCATGAGGGTGGAGCCATCATGGCCTAATCACCTTTTTAAAAACCTCAGCTCCCAATATCTATACGTTGGCAATTAAATTTCAACGTGTGTTTTGGTGAGAACAGACATTCAAATTATAGCAACAGATGAAGGCAACAAACACAAAGGAAAAGACTTTGTTTCATTATTTTGCTTAAATGTTCTCTAAAACCTTACTATTCAAAATGTGAACTGTAGAATAGCAGCATAAGCATCACCCGAGAATCCCGGTACTAACCACAGACCTTTCAAATAGGAATCAATAGGTTAATAGCATCTCCAGGAGAAATTTGCATTACTCTTAACTATCCTGATGTACACAGGCCTGACACTTTAAAGAAGAGGCATGTTCTGTCAACAGCTTGTGACAACTTATATTGGTGCTCACTTAGTCAATTTCATAATCCAAACTTATTCAATGTCAAACAACTTTTACAGTAAGGTAAATTGTTTCCAAAACAAACAAACAAAAGTGTTTGTCAAGAGTACCTACTGCATTTAACTGATGTGAGATAAACTTGATCATTGTTGTTTAGTAAGCAGTCTTTAGTTATCTTAATATTTACATCCTAAAACTCCAGTTGTTTCCAATAGAAAAAACTAATGACCCAGAAACAGACATGGCATTAAAAACTGTCATCCGAGTGTGCATTTAGCATGCCATAAAGCAAAATTATTCTTTAACTAACAGGAGGTTGAATAAGTTGTTCTGGTTCCTCTGTGAGTAAATCTATTACACATCTAAGTAATACCTAAAGCATATTCCTGAAGAACTCCAAGATCCCAAACCACACTATATGTCAATAAGCTATTATTAAATTGGAACCCCATGAAAACTAACATAAACCCAGAAAGGGTGCCATATCATTGCACTATTGTCTCAATTCTCTAGCATTGAAATATAAATGTCATATACAATTAAAACAAAGAAAAGATATTTATATTATCTGAAATAAAAATATTTTTCTATATAAACTAAGAACATAAATACTTAAGATAATATTGTATTCAAACAGGTAAACTTGAAATGGAATAGTTAATTGTCAATAACTGTATGAGAAACATACCTTAATAATTGTATGCAATATTTTATAATATAAAAATGCAAACGTACATTACAAATTATGTGAAAAAAGATTTTAAAAAGTTTATAACATATACTCAACTCTTTCTATGGAAACAATTATAATAATAAATGATACTGTATTCATTTTAACTCCAGTCTTTTAGTCACATGTTAATATTTACTGACCGTGTATTTTGAAACAGGCAGTATGCTACGCAGCTGGGATACAATAGTAACATGAGAAAGAATCCCTGCCTCCCAGAGCTTGACATTCAAGAGAAGGTATAACTAAAGTGATGAACTTTTGTTCAACTTAAGGTAGCAGAATTACATGGAGGAAAGTGAATATCGATTTAGAATTAACTGTCACTCTCCATTATCATATGGAGGTATTTAATGGAAATGGTTACTAATACTATATTTTAGAAAATAAACTTATTTATTATACATTAGAGTGATTTAAAAAATACTAATTATGAGGTCCATTCCACCCCAAGAATTCTGTAGAAATGCTCTAAAGCTTTTATGTCCACAGGTTGAAATAAAGATTCTGATGTATAGGATCTGTGGTGAGGTCCGATATCACAAATTTCAAGCAAGTTATACCAACGTTGCTGGATTTTTCTTTTAATTGTTTGGCAAAATTGTGTAACTGCTGAGTCAATGTTTCTGTTTCCTTCACGGAGCCACTTTTTCCAAAAAATAAATGTTCTTGTCAGATTCTTTAAAAAAAATAGTTGGATGCCTCTGTACAGTCAATGTGTTAACTGTGGTTAAGACTTTGCCTGTGGCTTTTGAGGGGCTCATTTGCTCTGGTCTCTTACTTAAGTAGAATGAATGTTATTTGCAACTTTACTCACCAGGAAGCTGCTTTGTCAGTGCCGGGTGCTGGAGGTTAGTACTGTGTGAACAGGTGCACACAATTCCTGTATCGGAAGAAAAAGCAGTGCTTCAGATCAAGAAGACTAAAATTGCATAAGTCTTTCACACTTTGTTACTGAAACACTTGCCACAGTTAAAGAGAACAAAAGAAATATCAAATACCTTGACATTTTATTTATGTTTAGAATAATTCATTTTTATAAGAACCATGTCTGGAAGAGCGATAAAATGTAGCTAAAACCTTCACAATCAAAGCATCCTGAAATAGAGAGTACTATTGTATTGTTGAAATACCTCTTATCAGAACAGACTCACAGTTTTGTAAATATGACTATATTGTTAAAGGAAGTGCTTTTCTTCAGACAGCCCACATTGACTATTTGACTGAAATACGTAATACAAAAATAAGTTAGCATTGTATGCTAAAGATAGACTCTTTTACATATTACTAAATTCCATTAAAAAATTAGTACTGGAAGAAAGTTAGAACAGAATAAAAATAACCAATAGAAATCTCAGCTCTTTTGTTTACTATTCATGAGATGTCATATAATACATATAATTTCTGAAACATTGAATATAAAGTTTTTATGTCTATTTCCCTTTGAGATGATGAATAGTAACTAAAAAATAAAGGAAAAATGTTTTATAAATTGCAAATTGTTGTGTAAATGCAAAGCATCATTACTATGTGGTGTTTCACTGTGCCTGACTTATTTCACCTAACATAATGAGTATAGCATTTAAAATGGGAGAAAATAATGTCCTACTTCAACATTAGCTAATTGCAAAATGCTGCACCAGGATAGATTCTAAATGTTATTGATCTACTATACAGAAAAAATTTTTAATGTGCATATGTTGCCTTCTGGAATGACATATTTTATAATAAAAGTGAAATGTTAAGCCAAATTAAGATTTTCCTTTCAAATTCATTTATTTTATTGTAGTATTTTGGTACTATCAATTCCTTAGCAATAAATTAGTATTTTTATTTCCTTATAATTACATTATTACAATGGAATCTAACTCATTGGCTATAAGATATCTTAAGGAAGAAAGAATTTTTACCATTTGAAATCATTTTCTTCAGAAAAACTATGTTAATAAATGAGATCCACATATCTTCAAACTTACTAGTATATAATAGACTTGTACTTTTGGATGGAATGGAATATATCTTCATTAATAAATTCTGCTTTTGATTTCATGTATATTTACTTAAACAAAAAAAAAAAAAAAAAAAAAAAAAAAAAAAAACCTTCCCTAAATCTACTAGATCGGCTGGACAACATACAACAAACAATTTTTCAAAGCTTGCAATAAGGCAAAGACAAGAAAACAAAAACAAAAATATGGTTGATAGGCATAAAATAAAATGTAGATTATCCTAAAAATGTTCGTCAATGACAGAGTTTTAATAGAGAGTATAAGGTATACAAGACCTTATAGCCTTATAAAGTAAGGAGTTGAAACAATAGTGCTTCCGAATTTGTGGACCACAAAAATAGACACACTCAATGAAAAGGTAAACTTTATAAAGTCCAACCTGGAATACATGGAAAAGTTAAGTTTTTCATTAGTTTTAGCTCCAGGTAGGAGAAACTATCCGTATCCTCCCAAGAGGAAAGAATACTTTAGCCATGTTCTTAATTATATTTGAGATTGGAATTTTTATCATAACATTATAAGAACAAATAGCTTTAAAGTGTTTTCAATTTGGTAGCAACTGGGGCACCTGGCAGCAGCAAACACAAATTATCTCTAAAGAAAATGCCTATTGCCCTTAGCCCTAAGAATTACTACTGATTAAGACCATTCAAATACATGCTTACAAACCTAAATTTCAACATAGAATAAAGAAATTATCATAAATTAATGTTAATAAAATCATTAGATAACAAATATTTCAGATATGAAAATTTATATATATGTATATGCTATAAAATACATGTAATTTTTTAATGAAAGAATTGAAAATATGAGCAGGGAATAAGAAACAAGATAATATGAAAAGACAGTTTTTAAATTAACTAATAAGAACTTGTAAAAGTGAAAAATGTATTCACTGAATTTAAAAGTTCAATGGATGCTTTAATCTGAAGATTAGAAACAGCTGAGAGACAGGCAATGAATTGGAAGATATAGCTGAGCATGTATGTTAAGAGATGAAAGTCAAGGAATGAAAATTCTGAAAGCTGAGAAGAGTTAAGAGGCATAGATTATGGGCTGAATCAGAAAATACAGTATGCATCCAATTGGTGTTCTGAAAAGAGACAATACAGAAGATGAAGGAGGGAAACAACAAGATTTCATGTAAAAAGGCTGTGAATTTTCCCAAATTGATAGAAAGCATGCCTGTGTATTTTCAGGAATCATACTGAAACCAACAAAATAAATTTCAAAAAATCTTCACTTGGATGAATTATACTGAAAATTTAGAACACCAAAGAAGATAAAAAGAAAAAATGTAATCTTATTATAAGAAGCAAAGATTAAATGAATATACAAAATGATACTATAAAACATCTTCAGAAATGACTGGGGAGTATTAAGAAAATTATCAGGACAGTCATCAATATTGGTCAAGGATCCAAGAGAAAAGGATTTGGAAGACCAACAATGGCTAATCTGTTCCTTAAATAGTATGATGAATTGTTGGTTATCATGTAATAACTTGTTATATTTAAATATGGATTAAAACATTAAAATCTAAAATAATTCTAATAAAAATTTTTAAGTCAATTGATTAGGAAAAAAGTATACATGGAAAGAGACCTAAAGGAGTTAGTGTTTGATCCCCAAAATTAGTATCAACTCTCAATTCCTGAGGCTTTACAATTTGCTAAGCCTTCTTCAAAGGAGCATAAATGCATTAACTCCATTAGATCTTACACTTACTCCATGGATTATATAATTTTATTTTTCCATTTTACTGATGAGGAAAATAAAACACAAACAAATTGTCCACAATTAGGTTTGACTTTTGGCCAAGTTTTCACTTAGAAAGCTAAATTTTAGAATATCAGGAAATCAATCTGTCAGAACTAGAGAGCACTAAAACTATGAGCACATCAAAATTACAGCTTTATAATTCTTAGTTAATTAAAATATGCTCTATTTCTTCTAACATGTTTTTATAAATGTTTTAATATGCAAAAAAATTATTCTAAATGCTATAATTTTCATTTATCAAGAACTCAAAACATTGAATTTATATTCCTAAACCTAGGTATATGCAAAGATTTTTTTATATATATACTATACTTTAAAAATTATATTTTATTCAGACATCCTTGTAAAGCTATTTTATTGTGATGTAGTTTTAACAATTATGATATAATTAGTTTTGTACATTTATACCTTCAGCACATGTCAGGATTTCCGCATATGACAAGAAAAATTTTATTATATTAAATAGCAATAGCTTCTTGAATAAACATTTAAGTGGGTGAATTCTTTCATATAAATTAGAAATGGTAAAGCTTGATAAGATTACTTTAAGTTAATGCATCTTCTTATTCCTTCTGTGCTCCTATGAAAACTAATACCTGAAATAACTACCTTTAATGAAAATCAACCCAGAATATGAATAACACGGTAAATGATCTGCTTCTAGTTAATCACCGTTAAATAAGATACTTTTTACCATTTGTAAATATGAGGGTAAATACATACATTTACAAGAAAATTCCTAGCTTAGACTGTCAAATTTTGAAGTTACATCTTTATATAACATTCTCATGTCTTGTACAGTATGTTCACCTAACAGACTATGTCAAATGAGATAATGCAAGCTGTGGAAACAAAAGTGACTTAATCTTGGATGCTAATCCATCTTATTGACTTCAGATTAACTCCAGTCCCCTGAATACCTCCAGATTTCTACTTTATTTGCTGTCCTTAGCATGAGAACATCTCAACCTTGGAGTTACTGCACAAATTATCGGCATATAGCATTCTTACCTGTACTCGAGGGTTGCCTTTAATTGCCTGGCACAGAGCACATGCCTTTCACAGTGGTATATAAGCCCTGAGTATGGGGAATAACAGTTTGGAGATCTGCCTATCTTGCTGCCACCTAAAATCATGCTTCTATCAGTAAGTTGCCCCAGTAAACAAACTGGATTTCTCTGCCTCCTTCTTTAGTTTGTCACATCTTTCTGCATTTGCAGGCTGGGTTGTAAATATGACCCTTTCACAGACCACATGTGAAAATATATAAAAATATACATTTACTTCATTAGTATCAAATATTATTATTATTATTACTACTTTTATTAAGCTACACATTTCCTTATTTTTACAGAGTGGCAGAGGCCATATGTAATAGAAAATGTGTGAGTTATTCTCCAGTCTTAGAACGAACGTTGTGTTTAAATCATGTTTTGCATAGAAAAAAATACTACATTTCAAACTGAGTGTAACATTATGTCAAGTGCATTTCATGTTTTCACTGAAAGCTGAAATAAAGATTATGGATGCCACCAAGATTTTTAATTATCTCCTATTTTTTTAACTTTAAAAAAAAGACAAATGAATAATCATATGAAGGAAGATGGGCCCCAGCTTATTTTCAGTTTAAAACGTGAGAAGTATTCAAAAATTAGAAATCTTTATAGAATTTAGAATAAATAAAGAAGTTTGATAGTTATCAGTTAACTGGGATAGTAAAGAAATATGAGCAACACTGTGACATTTATAACTCAGTTGAAATGAACTAATTCTTTGAAAAACACAAACTTCCAAAAATCACAAAAGAAAACAGATCACCTAAGCAGGTCTATTTTAAAGGATTTGAATCAGTAATTAACAATCTTACAAAAAGAAAGACCAAGATTCTAAAGATTTTACCAGTAAATTCTACCAAACATTTAAAAAATGAAGAGGATAAATTCTCCACAAATTCTTCCATAAAACAAAAGCAGAAAAAATGCTTCCTAATTATCCTGATATCACAATCAGATAAAAACACTACAGGAAAGAGAAACTGTATATCATTGTCTTTCATGAATGCAGATATAATAATGTTCAACAAAAATATTTCAGTATAGTTCAACGTTATAAAATCTATCAAAATAATTCATCCTGTCAACAGGCTAAAAAGGAAAAATCATGTATCAGTTGATGTATAAAATAAAAAGATACTTACCAAAATGCAATAGTCATGATAAAACTGTTCAAACTAGAACAAAGAGGGAATTTCAACTCTATAACTTACTGCTAACATTATACCGAAAGGCAGGACACTTGACATTTTCCTCGTAAGATTTGGAACAAGAAAGTGATGTTCTCTCACCACTTTTATTAAACATTCCATTGGAAGTCTTAGCTAATGCAACAAGCCAAGAAAAAGATGAAAATGATAAAGGGGGGAAATGGTCTTTGTTTGCAGATGATATGATTATCTACATAGAAAATTCCAAAGAATGAGCAACAACATCTGTAATGACTTAAGCTAGTATAATGATGCCACATAATACACAGTGTTATGAATGGAAATGTGCCCTCCCAAAAGATCTGTAGAAATTCTAATTGGGGTACCTGTGTATGTAAGGATTTGAAAAGAGGGTTTTTCAGAAGTGGCAAACAAAACATGCAGTCATTAGGGTGGACCTTAACATAATATGACTGGTGTTCTTATAAGAAGGAGAAATGTGAACAGACACAAAACGGAAGAACGTGATATGACAATGGAGGCAGAGATTGGAATAATGCAGCTGCAAGTCAAGGAAGGCCAAGGATAGAAAGCCAACATGTGCAGGTAAGAAGAAGCAAGGAAGAATTCTACACAGGAGCACGGTCCTACCAAAACCTGGAACGTTTACTTCCAGCTTCCAGACTGTGAGAGAGCACATTTCTATTGTTTTGACCACTTAGCTGGTAGGATTTTGTTATGGTGGCCTCAGGAAATGTATGCACATGGTTTTGATTAAAAAAAAAAAAGTCAATTATTTTTCTCTACAACAGCGATCAATACATCAAACAAAATATGTGCAAGACTTATACTAAAAGACTTACAAAACCCTGATGAAAGAAATCAAAGAAAAACTGAACAAAAAGTGATAGCCCATGCTGTGAATTTGTTAAAGGCCAATATTGCCTGCTGGATCTTTAGATTCAATGTAATCCTTATAAAAATTTCATTGAACTGTTTTGTATATATCCACAAACTGGTTAGATAGTTTGTATATGAAGGCAGAAGATCTAGAAGAGCCAACACAATAATGTTTTGTCTTTTGAAGAACAAAAGAAGGGGATTGACACTCTTGATTCAAGATTTACACTAAAGCTACAACAATCAAGACAGAATAATATTAGAAAAAGGATACACGTTGAAATTAGCTGACCAGATTAGAGAGGTCAAACATTGACCCATCCAAATACAGTAAACTGATATTTGATAGGAGCAAAGACAACTGAATAGAGAAAGGATAGTCTTCTCACCAATAGGTACAGGAATATTTCGCCATCCGTATGTAAAAGAAAAATCAGCCTGGACGCATACATTACACATTTCAGATGAATTAACTCAAACTAGATCAGAGACATAAATGTAAGCATACAAAACTCAAAATCTCCTGGAAGCATCATAAGAACAAATCTAGCTGACCTTATATTTGTCAATGTGTTTTTAGATACAATACCAAAAGCGTGGTCCGAGAAAAGCAATTAGATGAGATGAACTTTATTAAAACTAAAACTTCTGTGAAAAACACTGTGAGAAGAATGAAATGACAACCCAGGTATGGTGATCCATGCCTGCTGACTCAGCTACCTTGGAGGCTGAGGCAGGAGGATCACTTGAGCCCAGGAGTTTGAGACCAGCTTGGGCAATATAGGGAAACCTCATCTCTAAGAGAGACAGAGAAAAGAAAAAAAAAAAAAAATGACAAGACAGAGTTCAGATAAAATATTTGCCAAAGGACATACTCAATAAATAACTTTGTATCCAAAACATTCAAGGAATTTTTATGCCCCAACAGTAAAAAACTAACAGCACAATTTAAAAATAGGCAAAAGTGGGGAGGCTGTGCCTGTGTGTGGACAGGGGCTGTATAAGAGCTCTCTGTACTTTCCATTCATTTGTGTGTGTGTGTGAATCTAAAACTGCTTCAACAGTTAAAAATGAGCAAAATGTCTAAACAAACACCACATCAAAGAAAATATAATTGGGAAGTAAGCTTATGAAGATATTTTCAACATCATTTGTCATTAGGGAATCACAAGTTATAACAAAAATGTGACACCACTATATACATTTTAGGATGGCTAAACAAAAACAAACTGGCAATACCAGCTGCAAATGAGAATGTGGAAAAAACAGAATCCTTCCTTGTTGCTGGCGATGATGCAAAACAGTACAACAATGGAAGACAATTTGGCAGTTTCTTACTAAAGTACACATGGTTTTACCATATGATCCAGTATTGTGCTTCTCCATATTTACTAGCTCATTTGAAAAATGTCCAAAAACCTGCACTTGAATGTTTATAACAGATTTATTTATGAGCACCAAAAATGACTAGAAGCAACCAACACTTTCTTCAACAAGTGAAAGTATAAACAAAGCCTGGTGCCCCAATGCAATGGAATATTATTCAGAGATAAAAGGAAATAAACTATCAAGCACAAAATGATATGAAAGCATTTTAAATTTATGGAGCAAAATGGAAAAAGACAGTCTGAAAAGGCTGTGTACTGTGTGATTCTAATTATACTTCATTCTAGAAAATGCAAACTATAAAGACACAAAAAGATGAGTGGCTGTCAAGGGTTTGGGGGAGGGAGAGGATTAAATATGTGAAATGAAATATTTAGGGTAGTGATTCTATTATGTATGACACTTTAATTGTGGATATGTGACACTATGCCTATGTCAAAACACACTGAGATTTAAAGTACATAGTGAACTTTAATGCATGAAAATTATAAACATTTTTATAAGGTTAGAAAATCACAAGATTGAATGTAATATATGTAATCTGACTCAACTGCAAATATATAAAACAACTTCACTGAAAGAGGTAGAAGAAAAAGGTGCTGACCTCAAAACAACTTTGGAAATGAGTGGAGGTCCATAAAACTAATGACAAGAAATTGTACATAACCACTGAACTTTCATTGTTAAAGTTTTATTCCATGGTGATACACGTTAAAAATTCTGCTATTACTATTTGTGTATACTGAAATTGAATTTGTGTATACTAAAATTGAACCACCAAGTAGACAGATGGCAAATGGTGGGAGCCAGATTTCTCACTGCTGGAATGAGAATTATAGATAAACAAGGTAAAGTGGCAATAATGATCCATATAGTAATAGATTAGAATTAGAAACTTCAGTATGAACAGGTATTTACTTAATAGACACATGGATGGTTACATATATAAATATTTGTAGAGATGTATAAAGCCATTGGTTAGTATATACATGTATATATTTTCTTGTTCTAACAGCTAAGAGAGATCAGAAGCAGGATACCCGAGTAGCAATAAATATATTAATATCTAACCTTGATTTCCAATATCATTCTTTAATAAAAGGAACCAAGGAGCCAAGTATCTTTGGAGAAATGACTGACTTTAATCCTTGTACAGAAAAGCTTCAAGATGAACTGGGAGTATTTTGCAGTGTCAGAAATTAAGAAAATGCAAAAAGAAAAAAAAAAATCTCCACGCAACTATGGAGCATGGAGGAAAAACAAACAAAACAAAAACAAGCAATCAAACAAAAAACCACAGCAGCCAACTTAAAGCGCTCCTAGTGGCCAAACCTGGAAAGATCTGAGTAACAATAAATAAAGCAATACTGGATTCTAATCTAAAGAACAAAATACACATCCATGAATTCATGCTGTAATCAATTAAAGATTGGATAAATAAATACATAGATGCAGGGCAGAAAATTTTCCATGCAGAAAATTTACAAGTTATTTATGTGGATACCTTGTCCTCAAAGAGGTGAAGCGTGACTCCTCACCATTTAAGTGTGGGCTGTGCTTAATGACTTTCTTCCAAAAAATACAATATGAAAAGTTGGAGAAAATATAACTTTACAGTGAATAAGTCTGATAAACCTTATTGAAGACAAGTGATAAAAATCATCTTCAACTATGGTAAGTGATGTGGATACAATATAACATCGATAGGATCTCAGTAAAATGGTACTTTACTTTGTGATTTTTCTCCCAAATATCCAGAACCCTGGTCTCATCATCAGAAAAACTTCAGACAAATGCTAATGTGGGACATTCTAATTATTTGACCAGCACTCTTCGAAACTGTCATCGTTATCAGAAGTAGCCAAAGTCTGAGAAAATACTGCAGAGAAATAGAGCCTAAAAAGACAAGACAACTCAATGCAATGTGATATCCTGAAAAAGAAAAGGAGATGAGATAAAAACTAAGAAAATCAAAATTAAGGCTATCCTTTATTCAATAATCATTTGTCAAGATTGTTGCAATAATTGTAACAAGTATACTGTATCAAGGTAAGATATTGATAAAAGGGAACACTAAATGTGTATATAAGAACCCTCTGTATTATATTGGAAATAACGTGTGAATCAAAAACAGTTAAAAATTTATTAAAATTATTTTTATAGGTTAAAATGTATTTTATTTATATGAATATTAGGAGACATTTTTATATTCTAGTTTTACTGGGTGATGAGGTGATTAATAAGTAGCAGTATCTAGCGTGCTTTCTCTTCTTCTGTGATTGAAATAACCAAGAAAAGAAGCGAATCTGACAGAAATCTAAAGTTTCAAGCAAAGTGTAACATTAAAGAAGTATAGCTAAAAACATTCAATTAATCAAGAATATAAAGCAGAAGGTAGAGATATAATAGAGCAAGCAAGTAGAAAACAAGTTATAAAATGGCTTACAAAACCATATCATATCAATAGCCACATTAACCATTACTGAACCAAACACGAACAAGCAGATTGTCATCTATTTTTACTAATTTCTAGTTAGTGTATAGCAGATAAATGTAAATGTATTGGATACTGTCTTTAATTTTTACTATGGCTTATTTATAAATACTTAATCAGAGATCAAAACCAAGCCTGCCTTTGAAAGTGTACATCATATACCAGCATACTCATACACAAACTAGCTAAAATGTATTTGATTAGCTTTTAAAACGTTATGGTTGCACATCAAGGTTGGAAATTTCTGATCAAAATTTTTGAAAAATCTCGCCACTATCATTAAAGTTGTTTTTTAAGAATAAATATAATGTAGGGATATATTTGATAATCATTTTTAAATATATAATATTTCAACCACATATATAAGCCTAGTTCAACAAACATAATTTTATACAAATAGTTTAATTAAAATCTAACCACCTTCTAGTATATTTATTTTCATTAATTCAGACCCAGAGATTAATATATACAATTTCAATTGAACATATACATATATTCCCCATTTGCAGATCAATCTAAAAATAGATATGATGTTTAGTTTTTGAATTAGAATGATTTATGAAGCATGCACTGGAAATATGCTTGCATTGTGTGTGTGTGTGTATGTGTGTGTGTGTTTGGGTTATGGATTTGGCTCAAGATATTTTAAATTGTTGGGGTCATTCATGCAGATGTTTGAAAACGTTTTATTTTTTTATTTTTTCAAATTAAAAGTGGCAGAGCCAGTCAGCCTTGAAATGATTGACAATTTCCACTATGAACTGTAACGAAATACATTTGAGGAAAGCTCTTCTTTAATTTTCTTTAATGAAGCCACAAATTGAAGCTATTATATGCAAAGTAATTAGTAGCAATGTTTAAAATATTAATTTTTAGAATTTGGGTTGTACATTTAATATATTTTTAGTATTTAACTTCTGACATTTGAGCTATGTCTAATTTTGAAATTTATTTTAGAATAGGTAGATTAAAAATACAAATACTATGTTTTTCATATTACAATGTTTTGTTTGATATTAGATAAAATTGTTCATTTATGAGATTTTGACATTATGTGAAAAATATATCTTTTTTATTAGCTTAATAGAAGAAAAATTGACTTTATTTTTCTTAATTTTATATTCCTAAACTCTGGACAAATAGAGGCAACAGTAGAACTTAAGAGTGAATCAAATTTATACTGCAAATTTCAGTCATTTTATTCCTTTGGGTTGTTAAATTTTGATAAGCAATTATGTTTAGTTCTTCAAATTTAATTAAGCAATGGTATATTTCAACCCATGGATTTCATCAGTGACCTCTTCATTCAGAAGTTGCCTGATAAGATTTGCTGAAATGTTGTAACAACTACATTGAGAAACAAAAAACAAAATCTGCTAATTATGAAAAAAAGAAAAAAAAAAAAAAAAGCAGCACCAAATTCATCTCTGAGGACCTTAGATGTCATAGTGTATCTGGATGAAGACACCTAGCAAATTAGGAAATGTGAATTGAAAAGACATGAGACAGCCAGAATATTTCAGAATATTTTTTTAGTTATTTTTGAATGGATCATCTTGCCTGTAAACATAAACATCTAGAATAAATGTACTGCAATTCATATTTATTGATGAAAACACTCATATTTAGAAAGACAGGATATTAATATTAACAGAATTAAACATTGCAATGTTCAAGATTGAGGCTCAAACATTATTGGTTTGCCTTTTGATGATACCTAAGGGGGCATCTCTGAAATGATATGTAAAAGATCCATGGGACATAAGACTGAACTTAGCATACAAACTGTAATTTTTATTTTTTTCATTTTAATAATTTGATTGAAATTTTTATTGCAACAAGATAGCTATTATTTTCCCTTGTTCTATAATATTTATTTTTTCTTATTGTAACATAATTGTCTAGAAAGTTTTGAATGCTAAATGTTTTTTTAAAAATACCCAAATTTTCTTAAATGTTTTCTGAAAATTATGGATACTTTTTAAAACTTTTCCCCTAATGATAGTATTTTCTCATTAAATTTTTTATTTTATGATTATCTAGATACCATAGTGTCAGATTCTCATATGGCTATTCTACCTGTATAATACAATGAGTTTAACCCACTTCCACAAACAAGGTCATAAAAGCAAAGATCAGTAAATACTCAACCCTGAGGTACTTGGCAGGGGAAGGAACATCACTGAAAGTCTTTTAGAACAGAGAATTTTGAATCCCTCAAATGTTAGGATTCATGTGAAACATGTCCCATGTTATTATATTCCAGTGTTTTAGCATACAGTTAGCATTTCTTCAATTTTTTTTTTCTGAAGTTGACTCTCATTTAGAGCCTCTTATTTAGAGGCAACAATTTTATTTTGTGGTTTCTGATACCTCTGAGTATAAAACCCTATGTTATATAAAGCCCACTTTCAGATGCAAAACCTAGAGGATACAGATCATAACTTTCGTACAAATAACAATAAGTAAAAATACTAAAAGAAAATATTTAAAAGAAATAGAAAATGTTAAATAGAAAATATTAAAAGAAAAAAGAAAGCAGATGGTGAAAGGCAGAATTCTAAGGTGGTTCTCAAATTTCTGCCCCCAAAATATACATCATTTATGATTTCTCCCCCTCAAATGTGAGTAGAATCCCTGAATATGATGAAATGTCCTTCCTATGTTTATGGTGCACTGTATAGCAGAAATATTTTACAGATGTAGTTAAGGTTTCTAATCAAAGAGAGATTATCCTAGCTGGGTCTAATTAAATCAGGCAAGACCTTTGAACTAGTGTCTAGGCTGGGCTCATGGCTCATGCCTGTAATCTCAGCACTTTGCAGGCTGAGGCAGGAGGATTGCTTGACCTCAGGAGTTCAATGTCAGCCTGGGAAACATGGAGAAACCCTGTCTCTACAAAAAATGCAAAAATTAGCCAGGAGTGGTTGCACTTGCTCATAGTCCCAGCTTCCCGGGGAACTGAGGTGGACGGATTGCTTGATCCTGGTAGTCTGAAGCTACATGGAGGTGTGTTTGCACAACTTCACTCCAGCCTAGGTGACAAAGTGAGGCCCCATCTCAAAAAGTAAATAAATGAAATGAAATAAAATACAGTAAGGACTGAATGTAAAAAACTGGAAGCAACAGCTTCTTTCCCCATTCTTCCATCTCCTACTGTTAATATCACTCTCTCACTTTCTGCTAGCCTTGAAGAGACACACCACAATGCATTCTATAACCAAAAGGAAATACATTTTGCTACCAACCACATGAGGCAGAATGGGTATCATAAGCTTCAGATGAGACCACAGTTACCACTGACACTTTAATTGCAGCCTGTGAGACCCTGAGCAGAAGACATAGCTAAGCCATACCTGATATCCTGACCCACGCATACGTTGAGAGAATCGATATGTCTTGTTTTAGTCTATAATTTTGTGATAATATTTACGAAGTGATAGAAAACAAATATACAGGCATTTAGCACACTGAAAAACTTTGAAAGCATCATCATAAATCAGACTTACCTATCTCCATGAATTTCTCTTTCCTCTCTTTCCAGGAAGCTTTGTCCAAAATAGTGTGTTGTTGTATTGTACAGTGTATTTTAAATTTATTCTACAGAACTTTAGGAAATAATGGAAGAATGTTGCAGGTGGAAGTTCTTTGAGTTACCCTAAGTTACCAACTACGAAGCCATACAGGTCTGTGGCAACTTCAGTTCTTGCCTGTTCAGAAGAAACAATTCAACTGAGGGACATAAAGCAGAAAAAGACTCAAGAGACTCAGGCAAGTTTCACAGCAGGAGTGGGTATTTATTTTAAAAGGCTTTAGAAAGGGAAATTCACTTGGAAGAGACCCAACTGTGCATGTGAAGGCCAAAGGTCCTGATTGACCTTGAGGCTTTACAGGCCTCCTTCTTTCCCATGATTCTTAAAGTAGGCTGCCTGCATGTGCCGGCCCCTTCTTACCCTTGGAAGCTGAGCACACATGGTGTGTTTAGGAAGTTGTACGCATACCCATCTGAGGATTGCTTTTCTTTTCTGGAGGGGTGCCCCCAGAAGTGCATTTTGTCCACCATTTTATCTCTTAAAGTACATGGGCAGGAGGTTGCTTCTTCCTGGCATCTGCGTTTAATTAACCTCTATTGTTTACAGCTGTGACTCATCAGGAGCTCCTCTCTCGGGCACCCTGACACCGGCTGTGAATTACTAATTTTAGAGAAGCAGTGTTATAAATGTTGAACCATCACCTGACATTCCTAATGGGCGGGAAGGGAGGCCCTCTTCTTTCCCACTCAAGCCTAACTACCCTTAACAAGAAGTTTGACTGAAAGGCATAGCAGAGTTCCAGTGGTTGGTTCAGCATTTGGGGAATTTGCTCTCCCATATACTTCAGGTAAAACAAGTCTGTTTATTTATTCTGTTATTTCACAAACAATTTTTGACAAAGCAATTTCACTACTAATCATTAACCAATATCCTGTTTACAGGTACTTCTAATATAAAAGCAAGTTCCTTTTTAAGTTAATATTTTCCTGCTCTAAACAAATTGACTATTTTACCGTATTAGTGTTTTTTTATAAATTTCAATCTGCGAAACAGATGTATGTCTCAGTTTTTAATTGTGTTGAAAAGTAAATAATTCCAAATGATAATGTCTTTAGTTGAATTTTAAAATATAGGCAAGAAAGTTAGAAATAAATAATTTAGATTACCATTGAAGAACATACTTATTTTAGGAACATTGTTGACTTCTAAGACCTAAAGTGTAATTACAAGTAATTTTTTTCTCTCTTCTTTGTAACCTAAAACACATAGTTTAAAGCTGTATTGCCAAATTGTTATGGAAATCATAAATAACATGTTGTATACAGACAGTACAAATAATGTATTTAAAAATAATTTTATTTTTTCTCCTACAGTACCTTTAATATTCAATGGAGTATTCTCTTTTCCCCTTGACATTAAATAAAAATTCTATGTGGCTCAAGGGTTTTCTGATTATTCCTAGGAAAGACAAAATTTCATGTTCACTTTAAACTGGAAAAAAAAATGCCCATCCAAATATATTTATTCAGAAATTCAATCATAATTTTTAAAAATGACACTTATTCCTGCCTTCTCTCACCACCAGCAAGGGCTTGACAACGGATCCTTTTCTAGTCCTGGCCTAGGAGGTTTTGCCTCTCTTCCCACTTCTTCCTATTTCCTTCTCCCATAGCTGCTATAAGAGAACTTACAAAATTTAAGGATAGGGAAGGTAGTGGAAGAGTCAGCTCCTCTTTAGCCCCAGCCGTCATGAGGTGAGGTTGCTACCTGGTGATTATTTCCATGGCTTTTTCCAGCCTGCCCTTTCCATGCATGACTCTTATGATGGGTAGTACTTGCCTTCAGGTGGCAGTTTCTGTCCTCATTTCAATTTTTAATTATTTTTGATTATTCTAACCCATGTTAACTCTCACTGTTTTAGTGTAGAATTTATCAAGTAAATCTTTTAAAGTAGGGTGCATTTTAAATTCTCCCAGTCTAACATTGCTCCCTGGAGTCAAATCTGGTCCCAGGGTTTCATGGGTCTTTTACAGTCATGGAAGGGTTTGCCGTTATTTACAAAGCAGCACCAACTCTCACTCAGAGTCTCTCAGCCTATCCTTTCCTCTCATCTGTTGCATCTTACAAATAACCACAGACTACTCTACGTTAGCTCAGCTATTCAATAAACACTCCCAATTTAACACCCTGTTATACATTTTGATTCTTCTGTTTTCTATCCAAAAAAGGGGGGGATACAAGAGAGTTTGATGTCATTCGCACTTGTTTGTAGTAGAAAAAAAAAGTTTTTGCTCATACTTACCATCACTAGATTTGACTGAAAAAAATAGATGAATAAAATATAGTGTTACTTGCTGTATTATAGACATAGGGATGAATATTTCTTGTATATTTATATTATTCAACATATGTACAATGTTTATGCATTATACTTATATCAGAAATCAGCACAAACACAATGTTGATTTTTTAAAATACAAGCACATTTAAAGTGAAGGAGATTTCTGATTATACCTTTCAAGGCTTCTGTTGCTGTTATTTCAAACATTTTTTGCTGGGTTATCACCTCAGTCTCACAAATGCTGTCCATGTAAGACTTGGATGTGAACCTGGGTCACAAGAGACACCATTCCAAGTCTCAGTTTCTTTTGAAGATTGTTCATCCTAATATGAAGTCCAAGAGACACACACTCGTGTCGTACACCTGCTGCTTTGTCCTGTCACTGAAGTTATAATGCTCGTAGGCTTCAGAGATAAGTCTTCTTTCAACTTGTAGTTTCATTTTCTGAACATGGTAAATATGCCTGGCTAACTACATTTGCTAAGGTTGGTATTTTGAAATGTCACCAGACCTTCAAAGTGTAAAGGAGCTTCCACAGTGAACAGAAATAGACAAAAAAAGAGATTTGCTTCTTACCAATTTCCATGGTTAGTTATCTCACAAACTACAGGATTCCTTCAAGGCAGTGCTTGCCTCTTTAAAAGTTATCTCTGGTAAGAGTGGTAAGAGTGAAAGACCAGAATTCTAAGTTTCTCATACATATTTTTAATATTTGGCAAGCACACATCTCTAAAGATTTTCTCAATTATAAAAATGAAATTTTGGCATTAACTTAGCCTTATAAATATGTATCCAAGACTGAAAAATATCTTGAAATTTATAATTGCTCATAAAACTTTGAAACTTTATAATTGGCCATAAAAATAAACAAACATAAACTCTTAGATAAGAGAGTGAAAACTAATTTAATGTAGCTGCTTCACTAAATAATCTCTATGTGAAAACCTTCCAACAATATTACTTAAAACAACTGTACAAATGGAAACACAAAATGATGTTTTTTAGAATTTTCCACTCAAATTTTTCTTCTTAACAAATAAAATGGCTTCATGGAAGTCTATCAAGATTTCAACATTAATCTAAATGAACCCTCCTTTCAGAATTATTTTTTAAATCTCTGCTCTCACCAGATGTCAGCTTTTCTTTATAACACTGTACCATATACATATGTATATGTACAGATATCATACATGTAGGCATATAGGTATGATGTATATGTACTGATATGGTTTGGCTCTGTGTCCTCACCCAAATCTCACCTTAAATTGTAATAATCCCCAGGTGTCAAGATTGGGACCAGGGGTAAGAATTGAATCATAGGAGTGGTTTCCCCCCTGCTGTTCCTGTGATATTGAGTTCTCACAAGATCTGATGGTTTTACAAGGGGCTTCTTCCTTTGCTCTTCAAACACACTCTCTTGTCTGTTGCCATATAAGATGTGCCTGCTTTCCCTTCAGCCATGATTGTAAGCTTCCTGAGGCCTCCCCAGCCATGTGGAACTGTGAATCAATTAAACTTTTTTCTGTTATAAGTTACCCAGTCTCAGGTATGTCTTTATTAGCAGCACAGACTAATGCATGTACATACAGGTACGTATGTATAAATATGTGTATTCTTGTAATATGTGTATCTCTTAGATAAGATTTTATATGACAGTGTTTATGTTTATTCATATTCTTATTTTACAGAGATTACCATGATGCTTTCTTATAAACAATTATTTTCACAATGGGATATTATTCTATTATGTATCTTCTGGGGAGAATATGGCATATAAAACCAGATAAGATGATGTTATGCACAATGTGTAAGTCTCTTTCGATGCACTCATTGAACTCCAGAATCTCAATAGCATTAACTAGATTTAATCAAAACAGCTATTTTTATAATCTAAAATTTGATTTTATTCCTATATTACAAGTATACAAAAACAGAAAATGTTACTGATAATTTATAGAATAAATGTGATAGTGGAAAATAAGCATGTAGTAAAAGCAATGCTTTGATATTTTTGACACAAATCTTTAATTGTCAACTGAGATGAAAATACTCTCTATACGTGGTTTACATCTGTTTCACAATTGACCTCCCCACGTCTTATCTCCCCATGTCTTATTAACAATGCTGAAACAGTCCAGTAAAGAGTCATTTTTAAAATAAATATTGCTGAATGAAATATCTAGACACTACTAAATAATGGAGATGTAATTTATATTTCTTTGTTAAATAGCAAAGAAATACTCTCAGATGGTTTAAAATTTTAGCTTTACCCATCCTCAGTTCTCCATCAGTCTCTGAAGATCAACAGAGCACTAAAATGTTTACTTTTACAATGACATTAATTATAGTTGATCAAGCAAGAAAATATTAACTATTATAAGTCTAATAAAGAATGAAATAAAATGAGTAGTCTGGAAGTAATATTATATATGGTGATCTGAAAAAAATCTTGATATTATTGTGGATCAGGTAAACAACAAACCAACAACAAGAGCAAAAACTACCTTGTGTAGAGACTATAAATTAGAAAGGGAAGGGTAGAGAATAATGTCAGAAATAGAGGCCTATGCCAAACATGTAAAACCTTTACATCAAGATAAGGATTTTGGGTTTTATTGTAAATGCATTAAGAAACCACTATGTGGTTTTAATGTGTTTATTTTTCTTTTTATTTCAAGATGGAGTCTAGCCCTGTTGCTCAGGCTGGGGTGCAGTGGTGCAATCTTGGCGCACTGCAACCTCCATCCCCACAGTTCAAGTGATTCTCTTGCCTGAGCCTCCTGAGTAGCTGGGATTACCGACAGGTGCCACCACACTCAGCTAATTTTTGTATTTTTAGTAGACACTGGGTTTCACCATGTTGGTCAGATTGGTCTTGAACTATGGACCTTGTGATTCGTCCACCTCAGCCTCCCAAAGTTCTGGGATTACAGACATGAGCCACTGCTCCCAGCCTAATTTGGTTATTTAAGTGGGTTCTTTATATTTCTTTATTACTGCTATGTGAAAAAAATAATTCAGAAGTGTCAAAAAGTAGAAATCAGTGAGGATGGTTTTCAGGCTATTGGGGTAATCATGGTTAAAATGGAGGAAAAAGAAGTAGACCAATTTAGGATATTCAGGTAGAAAGAGGTGCATGGGAATGCTAGTGTATTCAATAGAGAATTGAAGGAGAAGAAGGCTAATTTCTTGCTTTAAAATTAAACACTGAATAAAGGTCCATGTAATGTTCTCAGGAATGTGGAATGAGTAGGTTTTATTAGTAAATACCATCATCTTACTGTGAGGTTTGCATTGTGTATCTAATAGTCATGTGGAGATGTTCTGTAATGTATAAAAATCCAGAGTTCAGTGAAGAAGGGTCAGAGATGTACATGTTTTAGTCACTGACCTACAGAAAGTAAGAGAATATCATGTGAGCAAGTGATTACATACAACTGAGGAATGAGCCCTTGAGAAATGGCATTTAAGAACTTCAAAGAGAAAGAGAAGCCAGTGAAAAGGATTTGGAATATTTGAACAGTGACACAGGAGAGCCAAGATACTGAGATGACCTGGTATTCAAGAGAAGATAAATAAAAAGCAAGGTTTAGTCAACTGTGCCTAAGACTGTTGTCAGATCAAGAAATAAGAGTATGTTTCTCAGTGGATAGTTTAAGTATAAATAATTCTTTCTATCACATAATTATATATGCAAACACAAATTATGGCAAATGGTATTCCCCTAATGACATCAATGCTATAAATATAAAAACTGTATTTTAATCATAAATGCTTTAATAAAATAAAACAAGTAATAATATTTTATTTAGAGATAATTTAAACTGTATTTCATTTTCAGAGCCATTATAGTACTCTGAAATGAATGTTGTGAAATTCACTTCATGAATTTCATGAATTTCGGTTGCGAAACTATGGCTTTTTTTAGTGCTAAGAAGAAACCTTGAATGATTAAATTGCAATATGATTTTGTTTAGAAGAGAGACATAGAAGCTATGAAGACTTAATTTTCTTGATCTCTCTTTTATTTGCCATTTAATTTCATCTTTCTACTTTTATCCTGTATGCAAAACACACATATTCTGACCAACTAGCAGGAGTATAACTCAAAATTATGGCATATTCATACAATGATTTAATTTGTTCTTTCTGGAAGGTAATTTCTCTTGTTCTCTGCACCTGAAAAATTCAGTCTCTTCCTCTCTCTTTCCTACTCCTTTATTCTTCACACATTTGCCTTATTTACAGTATGAGGAAAGGGATCATTTTGAGAGTGAAATGAAGTAAATACGGTAACTGCTTTAATCTTCTGATTGTCTTGGAAAATATTGAAATATCAGCATTTACTGATTCACAATCTATCTGTGGATTCGATCTTTTAAAAGTCGTCACTGAGTAAAGATAGAATTGAGGATGCTCAATTTTCGCACTCTCAAAGGCTTATCTTTCAGTCTCTTTATGCACATTGTTAGTCCATTTGCTGCTAAGCAGGAGACGACAGGAGATATTTGTTTATTTTGGAAAGATGATTTTGGCATAGAAACTATTCCTTGCAAATCTAACAGCAGTAGAATTCCAGGTCATGAGCTTCGAAAGCCACAACCAGTAACTGCTTTAACCTAGTTTATTGAGTTTGAATCATTATCCCCAGGTACATTTCAAATTTAGCTAGCTATACTAATTATCATTGCGATAATACTCATGAAGGTAATATTACAGCAAAGACTCAGATGTATTATATTTGATAACGCAGTCTCATTTGCTATAATAATAGTAGTTATGTTCCTGGACACATAAAATTATCCAGAAAAGCATTAGAGAAAGGATTAGGGCTGAAAAGTTAATATGCTACTGAGGTTCACACTTAGGAAGCAAGACATTTGCATTACATAGATATCTTTTTTCAGTAGATATGACAAAATTTTATGACAGCAAAAATTATTGTTTTTTTTCTCATAGATGACAAAAATTAATGTTAGTGAAGTTACCTTCTTCAAGTCCCAAATCCTGGAACTGCTTCCTTTTCCGCAAACTTCAATGTTGCTAGCAGTACAGGTCCAAGCTCTATACATAGAACAAAATCAACAGAAAACAAGCTAAGGATGTATCCTAGGCCTTAGTCTGAAGGCCCATTTTTTTCCATTTCTAAAGTGCTGACCAGGATCCAGCTATATGTGTCAGAGGCATGTGAGCCAGAGCAACTCCATCTTAAATAGGAACTAGGTGAAATGAGACTGAGACCTACTAGACTGCATTCCCAGATAGTTAAGGCATTCTAAGTCACAGGATGAGATAGGGGGTCAGCACAAAATACAGGTCACAAAGACATTACTGATGTAACAGGTTGCAGTAAAGAAGCTGGCCCCAACCCACCAAAACTAAGATAGTGAAAAGAGTGACCTCCGGTTGTCCTCACTGCTATACGCCATGACAGTTTACAAATGCCATGGCAATATTAGGAATTTACCCTATATGGTCTAAAAAGGGAAGGCATGAATATTCCAGCCCTCGTTTAGCATATCATCAAGAAATAACCACAAAAATGGGCAATTTCTTTCTATGGAATAGCCATTCTTTTATTCCCTTGCTTCCTTAATAAACTTGTTTTTACTTTACACTATGGACTCACCCTGAATTCTTTATTGCATGCAATCCAAAAACCCTCTTTTGGGGTCTGGATCAGGATCCCTTTCCTGTAACGTCTTTCTGGCAACCACAGAAGAGACTATAGTGAGAAACCCCCTACCCAAAAGCTGACTGTGGGTAAGTGGCGGGATCCTGTGACATCTTTCTGGTGAGCCACGGAATGGACAATACTGAGGAGAACCCCCGACCCAAAGGAAATAGACTGCAGCACTGACTGGATGACTTTGGGTAAGTAAGTGGTCGGTGACTGGGTAAAGGATAGGATTGTCTTAGAGGCCCAACTTAGGGGAGTTAGAGTCTCTCCTAAGACAGACAGAGTTAAAGACTCCTCTCAATAAAAGGCAAGAATGCTTGGCCAAACTTGAGTTCAAGGCCAAACTTAAGAGGGTTAGAGTCCTTTCTAAGATTTAGAGGATTAGAAGCCCCTCTCAGTAAAGTAAAGTCCCTTTTGGCTAAGAACAGGTTTGGTATTACAGGATGTTAACTGCTATTCTCCTTGGAATAATCTTCCTTGCATTCTTTGCTGATGTCTGTGGGTGACAGGATTAGGCATGTATAGGATCATGGGACATGGTAAATTTTTTATTCCCCGAAAAGGGAAAACTTGAGAACTGATGAGACTGCTGGAAAGATCCTTTTGCTACCGAGAGGTGGCTGCCTGAACATTTCCACATTCACTGCAATTGGTGGGTCTTTGTCATCTCTGAGCACCTTGCCTTCCCCACCTGCCTCAGGCAATGCTTCCTCTGTGTCTCTCTCCCTGTGCAAACTGGTTAAATGGTAAAAATTGCTGTTTTTCTACTCTGAAAAGTTTTGATTAATCAGAAAGAAAGGATTTGTTAGGATAGCCAATTTGTGTGTTTCGTGTGTCTTTCTGTATTCTTCCATTATAATGAGGTGTACCTTAGGACAGAATATGGGCTTAGGACACCAGTAAGCCCACTTTTCAAGATGGGCCAGCAAACTAGTCAGTCATGTCCTTGGCAACTTGAACTTGTAACCCTGTGGTTGTGTTTTCTCTTTTCACCACAGCAACCAGGCTCAGAGTTCAGTTCCCTGCTTAGGGGATGAGTCCGTTTTCTTCTTCTGTGTATTCATATGTGTTGTGTGTGCAACATAAAAGAGCTTTGATTAATTGTCCTAAAAATAAGCTCTTAAATCAAACATTGTATCAGAAGGTAAAAAATATATTGCCTTTTAGTTCGAGTTACTTAAGTAATCTGTGAGAAATAAGCGCGGTGGCTCAAGCCTGTAATCCCAGCACTTTGGGAGGCCGAGGCGGGTGGATCACAAGGTCAAGAGATCAAGACCATCCTGGTCAACATGGTGAAACCCCGTCTCTACTAAAAACTACAAAAAATTAGCTGGGCATGGTGGCGCGTGCCTGTAGTCCCAGCTACTCAGGAGGCTGAGGCAGGAGAATTGACTGAACCCAGGAGGCGTAGGTTGCGGTGAGCCGAGATCGCGCCATTGCACTCCAGCCTGGGTAACAAGAGCGAAACTCCGTCTCAAAAAAAAAAAAAAAAAAAAAAAAAAGAGTTTTAAAGATTATTGGTAAAATATTATCTTCAAAAATGTCAACAATTGGTCTAAATTAGGTCAGATATTGAGTTCACTAAATGCTTTAAGGACATGAAATGCTTATTTTACTTTTTAAAATTGTTTATCTCTTTTGGAGCATGAGATTCTAAATAAGTCCAGGGACATGTGGAGTTTGCCATGTCCCTTAGCTATGGCTGAAGTAAGCCCTTACCTGAACTTCTGCCTGGTGTGTCCTTGTCCTGGTGAGAACGTATACAGGGAAACTTGACCTTATAAATCCATCAGATCTCATGACACCTATTCACTATAATGAGAACAGCATGGGAAAGTCCTGCCTATGATTCAGTTAGCTCTCACTGGGTCCCTACTGCAACATGAGGAAGTCAAAATAAGATTTGTGTGGGGACAGAGCCCAACCATATCATTACGCCCATGGCCCCTCCCAAATATCATGCCCTCACATGTCAAAACCAATCATGTCTTCCCAACAGTCTCCCAAAGTCTTACCTCATTTCAGCATTAACTCAAAAGTCCAAAGTCCAAAGTCTTATCCAGGACAAGGCAAGTCCGTTCAGCCTCTGAGCCTGTAAAATTAAAAACAAGTTAATTACCTCCTAGACACAACAGAGGTATAGGCATTGGGTAAACACAGCTATTCCAAATGGGAGAAATTGGCCAAAACAAAAGGGCTACAGGCCCCATTTGAGTCCAAAATCCAGTGGGGCAGTCAAGTCTTAAAGTTCTAAAATGATATCATTTGACTTCATGACTCACATCCAGGTCATGCTGATACAAGTGGTGGGCTCCCATGGTATTGGGCAGCTCTTCCCCAGGGGCTTTGCAGGGTATAGCCTTCCTCCCAGCTGCTTTCATGGATTGGTGATGAGTGTCTGTGGCCTTTCCAGGTGTACAGTGAAAGCCATTGGTGTATCTGCCATTCTAAGGTCTGGAGGATGGTGACTCTCTTTTCACAGCTCCACTAGGTGGTACTTCAGTAGGGACTCTGTGTGAGCTCTGGCCCCACATTTTCCTTCCATACTGCCCTAGCAGAGGTTCTTCATGATGGCCCCGCACCTGCAGCAAACTTCTGCCTGGCCATTCAGGGGTTTCCATATATCCTTTGAAATCTAGGTGGGGGTTCCTAATCCCAATTTTTGACTCTGTGTACTCACAGTTAAACCATTTTTTTCCTCCTAGCCCTCTGGGCTTGTGATGGAAAGGGCTGCCATAAAGACCTCTGACGTGCCCTGGAGATATTTTCCCCATTAATTTTCTTGGGGATTAACATTTGGCTCCTTGTTACTTATGCAAATTTCTGCAGCTGGCTTGAATTTCTCATCAGAAAATGGGATTTTCGTTTCTATTGCGTTGTCAGTCTGCACGTTTTTCAAACTTTCATGTTCTGTTTACCTTTTAAAACTGAATGCCTTTAACAGCACCCAAGTCACCTATTTAATGCTTTGCTGGTTAGAAATTTCTTCCACCAGATACCCTAAGCCATTTTTCTCAAGTTCAAAGTTCCACAGATCTCTAGAGCAGGGCAAAATGCTGCCTATCTTTTTGCTAAAACATAACAAGAGTCACCTTTGCTCCAGTTCCCAAGAAGTTCCTCATCTCCATCTGAGACCATCTCAGCCTGGATATTATTGTCCATATTGCTATCAGCATTATGGTGAAAGCCACTCAACAAGTCTCTAGGGAGTTCCAAACTTTCCTGCATTTTCCCGTCTTCTTCTGAACCCTCCAAACTGTTCCAACCTCTGCCTGTTACTTAGTTCCAAAGTTGCTGTCACATTTTGTGGTATCTTTTCAGCAGCACCCTACTCCTGGTACCAATTTAATGTATTAATCCATTTTCATGATGCTGATAGAGATATACCTGAAACTGGGTAATTTATACAGGAAAAAGAGTTTATTGGACTTAAGTTCCACATGGCTAGGGGTGCCTCACAATCATGGCAAAAGGGAAGGGGAGCAAGTATGTCCTACATGGGTAGCAGCAGGCAAATAGGGAGTTTTGCAGGGAAACTCCATCTTATAAAGCCATCAAATCTTGTGAGACTTATTCACTGTCATCAGAACAGCATGGGAAAGACCTGCCTCCATGATTCAATTAACTCCCACGAAGTTCCTACAACAACATGTGGGAATTCAAGATGAGATTTGGGTGGGGACACAGCCAAATCATATCACATGGTAATGTCGGGAAGTTACTATATACGGTTTAAAAATGGGAGGCATGAATAATCTAGCCCTTGCTTAGCATATCATCAAGAAAATAACCATAAAAATAGGCAACCAGCAGTTCTCTGGGCCGCTCTGTCTATGGAGTAGCCATTCTTTTATTCCTTTATTTTCTTAATAAACTTGCTTTCACTTTACTCTATGGACTCTCCCTGAATCAGCTTTGAATAAAAATCAGTGTGTTATTTAGAACAGAATTCATTATTTTATTAGAGAGTCTTCTCAGAACTCTTCTTTTTCCTGTAGTCTCTTAATATACAGAAACGACATTCTCAAGAATTTATACTTACTTGCCACAAAGATTTAGATTATTCCATTTATATGAATCTTATGAAACTCTTCTTTTGAATGAGTTTTCTCTGATTGCTTTAATAAATTACCATACATTTAATGTCTTTAAAAAATACACATAGATTATTTCACAGTTCTGTAGTGTCTTCATAGGCTTAAATTGAGGTTTTGGAAAAACTTACTACTTTTTGGAGAATTTAGTGGGGCATGCATTATATTCCATTTTTCCAGTTTCTAGAGGTCTCACATATTATTTGGCTCATGACCATTATTATTCTATCTTCAAAGTCTGCAACACTACATCTCGGTGACAATTCTTGTTCAGTCACAACTCCTCTGACATCCACTTTCACTTTTAAGAACTTCCGAGTTTACACTGCACCCAGTTAAATGACAAAGGATGATCTATTTAACATCAGCTGGTTAACAACTTGAATTTTATCTCCAACCTTAATTTCTCTTCACTCTGTAAGCTAACATGTTCATGAATTTGGGGATTAGAACTTGCACTCCTTGCAAACTGATGAAATCCTTATTTTCATTTGGGGTTAAGAACAGCTTTCAAGACAATTAGAAAATGCAGTCAAGCATTTTTTTCCCCTGGCAAATTCTAGCAGTAAAAGAAAGAAAAGGGTGGAGATAAAGGGAAAATAGTAGATGATTCATACACAATGTCACAATTCATGGAAAATTGAAAAGCCTATGTCTTTGAATAAGTCACTGACCTTAATTATTCATTATTTTCCTCCCATCTCTTTTTATTACAATAAAATATAATTTATTTTGCTCTATTTGATAGTATTGATTTTATTAATTTTCATATGTATGGTAAGGCAAATTATACCACATTTATTTGTGTGATTATACAATACTTTTTTCAGTGCTGTATTTCTTATTTGGTAGTGAGTTCTTGAAATAATGGTTATAACTTTGTTAGGGCTCACATATTAATGATTATGTTGCACATTACAGATGTTTATTGAACAGTTGAGTGGATGTATGTATGAATGATTTCCAATGTATGAAGTTCTTTTCATGCCATTTTGTCTACTAACAAGCCTTTAAAGCTTTGTTCAATATTTATCACTGATTGCAATTTCTTTTTTCATTTAATTTTACAAGCAACAGTTCAAACTGCATTTATTTTAGAATAACTTAGCTTAAACGAGCCATATTTATTTTGTATTCCAAGTTTACAATCTAAATGGAAAAGAAGAAACTAAAAAATTATTGCTGACTTTGAGGACAGTTGACATATGAATTTTTATAACATTTGTTTTATTTTACCTTACTGGGTAATCATCTTTTGTTTTCAATCATTTAGTATATAATTTTAACATCAAAAGACCACAGTTGCATGTAGAAATGGAGAAGAGTAATAGCTGCCACATTCTAATGTAAAACTGAGATGCATATGGGGTCAGGCAGTGACATTATTTATCATAGCATATCCAACTGAATAAAAAGACTGCTGAGATTATTCCATCATGTCAATTACATAGTTGAAAGGGGCTATCTCAGGCTGGAGAATAATTAAGCCTAGATTGGTTAGGCATTGCATTTCAACAAAGGCTCATTATCAATCCAATAGCTATTCTTTCAAAAGGGACATGTCTCACAGTTAGACTCCAAGTTCAGAACTCCAAAATGGGTTATCTACAGCTGCTTCCATTTTTCTTGGTTCCAAGCAAAAGAAATAGAAGTTGAATTGCAAGACTGACAGACTTTAGAGACTGCAGAGACTGGAGGCACTTGTATTAAATCCAAACTGCTGGTTGTAAAGGGCAGAGGAGTTTGTCTCTCTTGTGTAATTACAACTTTCCCCTATTGCTTTATTGGGATAGTTTACTCTGGAGCTTATGAGATGGAAAATCACAAGCAAATAGCATAACACATCAATTCCTAACATACATTCAAAGACAGAAGCAATGAAACACTACAATAAAACATTTAATTATTTTTTTCTCCACAACAAGTTTTGCTCAAAGCCATTATTTTATTGTTTGCGAGATAAACTCACAGCTGCCACAAGATCCTGAGATCCTATTATTTCCTGGCTAGAAAATTTGTAATGTGAAAGTGGAACTGAAGTGGCAAAAGCTAAGTGATCACTTAAGCAATAGTAGAGTGAGCATGCTTCCACACTCTCTTGGGCACACATGCTCTCTCTCTCTCCTTTTCGATTACTTGACACAGAGTTTTTATCCTTGTGCATTTGTAGTAACCAGAGCCCGAGGGATCATTTACTATGCCCCCTCAACTCTACCATGGTTCCATCTTACATTTCTTGGCATATTTACCCACCTCTGTACCCACTAACTATAAGAGAATGGGCATCCTTGTGCCAGTATCCAAAAGAGCCATAACAATTAAAATCCTCTTTTCCTTGAAATTTCCAAATACGAGATGTAATATCCACAGTGGGCCCTTGGACTCACCCCTAATTTTTAAAGTAGTAAATTCCTTGGTAGAAGGGTTGCAAGAGATCAGGTGAACATGGAAAAACTTATGTCTCTGTTAGTGAATGAGACACATTTCCTTTCAGGTTCAAGAATAGCAGCTGAGCTTCCCAAAACCATGTTCTAACTATAGAAACTAAATAATCTTTTACGTATCATTGGAGGAGAAAGTGCAAACCAGTAGCAATAATTATGCTTCTTGTATTAATCCTACTTCCAACATAACAATCATCTTTTCAATTCATCCTTAAAGATAAAAGAAGGAAGAGAACCATATATTATCCATTCGCTAAACAATTTAGTCAGTATGCTTGCTACCAGTATCTACTAGCTAACAGGGCCCCTGCGTTTTTTCCAGGTAATCATGTTTATGACAAGATTGCACCTTCTTTACTTAAATTGATATATTTATATTTATTTAAATCTCACGGTAAAAACAAAATTTATGAATCAGAGGTTAAAATATATTATTTACTTATAGAATATCTTAACACAGGTTCTGGATGTTTCATTTCTACAGAAGTAACGTGCACATGTAGAAGGCATCTGCAGTACTAGAGAGGAGCTCGCAACTTACAAAATCTCCACTTATCTAGGGCAATTTGTACATATTTTTTCTTTCTTTCTTGAGAAAGAAGAGAAAGCTTTGTTCTCGAATGTAAACAAATCCCCTCTGGGAAGTGTACAAACAGGTCCCTAAGTTGCTTCAACTCTTTAAAATGTAAATGAATGGGTCAGAAATTTATTACTGTTGTTATGTAAATGAATGGCTCTAGAGATGATGAATTTATAAATTTCCCTAGGGTTTTAATCTTTAATTTCTATGACTTATTTGCCTCTTCCTCATTTTTTGTTAAACTTGGGTTGCCAGTACATTTTGCTCAGAAAGTTGTGACCATGCAAAAATGTAAAAATAGTCACATTTTGTTCTAAAACAAATTGATTTCTATCCTGATGGTATTATATTTATGACAAACAATGACTTTCTTTACATAATTATTAAACATGTAGTAATGCTAATATAGAGGATAAGGCAGTAAACAAGGAGGGGAAATATCCTTGCCCTCTAGACATGGGGAAAATTGTTTTTCCCCTTGGCTTTTACCATTAAGGTACCAAAGCAAAACAAATGGTACCTTAATGATAAAAGCCAAGGGGAATAATAAGCAGAGAGAGAGACTAAAATCATGGGGACTTTGGAGAGGATGTTCAGAGAAGTTCACATTAATGAGAGGATAGTATCTGAATAAAGAATCTAAAAAGGAGGGTGTGAGCCTTGACAATGAAAAAGATAAGATAATTAGGTAACAGAACCAGTGAAAGCAAAAGCCTTAAGCTGGAGTCATTTTTGCCTACTCAAGAAACAACAAGGATAATAGCATAGCTATGAGAGAGAAAGTGGAAGAGAGACGGGCTATGATAGAGGATATTCACAGTCAATTCACTAAGTAAATTAATTTAATATATAAATGAATGCTAATATATTACATATGATACACAGTAAAATTAGGAAAGATCTCATGGAAGGACTGGAAATTGGATTCCTTCTATAAATAAAAATACATTTTATATATAGAGAGTAGGGATTTCAAAGGAATCCAGGCTAATTCTTTGTGGCTAAAATCCCTAAGATCTTACCAAATTTTACCCACTTTATCTTCCACAGAGGTAATGAGGGTTGGCCACAGGACTGCCCAACTAGATTATGTTTCTCTCCCTTTTTAAAGTTATGTGTGGACATAGCTAAATTATCACAAAAGGCAAGTATGTGGAATTAAATAAGCTTGAGAAAATGGAATGACCTGTTCCTCAATGTTGTCCATCATGTTGAATCTGAAACACAAATTTGCAGGTGCTTTTGCTTTCTCTTTTCTGCCCTTCCTCCTTTTTTCGTTTATTTTATTTTTATCCTCTCCCCCTTCCTTTCTCTTTAATTTCTTCCTCTACATTTTCCTCATTCTCTTCCACAAATGATTCATCCACTTGTACATGTCAGGCACCTTGCAGTGTGACTGAGATTTAGCTATAAGTCAAACCAGAATCTCTCTTACCCCAGTGAATCTTATACATACATATATGAAGAGGCTATGATTAAAATAAAAAGTTTCAGATGTAAATGTTACATTCCAACTGGTATAACTGTAATGAAGAAGTATTATAAATTAAAATAATAAGGGAAATATGGTAGTATAATATAGCGCTTAAAAGGAATTCTATCACTTTCTGAAATTTCAAAGCCATATAACATTAGGTAAGTTACACAAACTTTGAAAGTTTTAGTTTCTGTTTTAAAATAATATAAAGGGAATGCTTCATGTAGTTAGCAATTGCGATTATAAAAAATAATAACCAGTTTAAGAATGATAACTATGATGCATGTGAAGTTTATGTAAAATGGCTGAAACAAAATTCTCTGAAGCATAGTGAGAGCTTAACGAATTTGGGCTTTGGATATTTTGAATTACTAATTATTTGACCTTGGCAGAATCATTATGGAAGATGTCCTGAGGATGCAGTGTTGTGCTGAGAATTTGAGAGTAGGAGTTTAAAGCAATGTTATGGAAATGTACTATTCACAAAGAAATAATAAAATATACAAGGCCACATGTCTAGAGATCACAGAATTTTTAAAAGAATTTGTGCTTTTAAATTCTTACTTTTTTTCAAATTCAGACACCTTCACAGGAGGAGTAAGAGCCATCACTATGTGAAAAACTGAGTCATCACCTAAGTAATAATTTTTTTAAAATAATAAGAATAGTAAATAATCAAAAGCCTAAAGTCAACTTCCCCATCCTAATTTAAAGATAAAGCTATAAGGAGACCTCAAAAATTCATGGAAAAATTGAATTAAAATGTAAAAATAAAAATTTAAATTTCATTTCTCAACAGAAGCTCCATTAAGTTCAAAACACTTTTCTAAGTGATACCAAACATTTAGTTCCTCCCTAAAAAAATGAGAGTCCTTGGCCATATCCAGAGCCCAGAAAAATGTTAAAAATATTAACTTGTCTTTTTGGACGCCTCATAAAATTTTGGGAAGAGATATGTGGAAATACCTTTCAAATACTTAGCAAATAGAATAGGTTTCAATTGCATCAGATTATAGCTTTCAGTCTGACAGTTTGTATCTGGATATACAATGGATTAATTTTATTAAGTTTGTTGGAAGAGTTATTGAAACAACAGGTTTCATTAATTTTTGTTCGCATCTGTTTCACAAAATGGACCATGAAGAAGAGAAAAATGGTTTCAGTTTATTTTAATGTGATTTCCTAAATTGAGAGGATTTTCTACATATATATATGTATAAAGTCAAGTTATTGGTTATGAATACAGCATTACTTTTAAACTATTCTATTAAAATAATATTCTCTTAGATTTCAATAACATGTAATGTGCAACTATTATACACATGAAAATTCAGTTTGCATGGTCATTCACACTAAGATATGGTGATTATTATGATAAACGTAATAAAATTGTCAGAGATCTAATGTGAAATAGCACTATTTGTTTAAGGTATAAGACGGCTGTTGATAAGATATGTGAAAATGGATATAGCATGATCATAATACAGTAATTACAAATATTGCTACAAATTACAAACTTTAGAATTTGTTTAAAGATATTTCATTAATAATAATCAAGCTCCAAATGCCTACTGAACTAATAAATCCCACTACTAACTGATTTCTGTCAATATTTTTTGTTTATTACTTGTATTTAGACCTATTAATAACTTGCAGTGATAGTAAGTACGTGCTTTCCTTGCATCTTTATTGCACACAACTCTTTATTCTCTGGAAGATAGTCAATATAAAACTATATTAATTTAATACCCACTTAAATTTTGCTTTATAAAATTTTCAGTCTATATGAGAAGGTAATTGTATTATGAACTCTCAGTTAAAATGAAATTTTAAGATTTCAAAGTGTATTATTGTTATTTCGAAAATTACTGTTAAAATTCTGCCATAAAATCATACTTAAGAATGACAGTGCTCTAATATATAAAGAAGGAGAACAAGGGAACAGATGATTGAGCTGACCGTAGACTATCACACAAATGGAAAAGTAAAAGCTCGTGGAAGTGTAGAGATAGAACTTGTTAAAGGAGTTAACAAGTTCTGGCCAGGTGCAGTGGCTCATGCCAGCATTTTTGGAACTTGTTAAAGGAGTTAACAAGCTCTGGCCAGGTGCAGTGGCTCATGCCAGCATTTTGGGAGGCCGAGGTAGGTGGATCAGGAGATTGAGATCAGTCTGGACAATATGGTGAAACCTCATCTTTATTAAAATACAAAAAAGTTAGCCAGGCATGGTGGCACATGTCTGTAATCCCAGCTACTCAGGAGGCTGAGGTAGGAGAATTGCTTGAACCCAGGGTACAGAGGTTGCAGTGAGCTGAGATTACACCCCTGTACTCCAGCCTGGGCTACAGAGTGAGACTCCATATCAAAAAAAAAAAAAAAAAAAAAAAAAATGCAGTTGCAGTTGCAGTATTGTATGTCATCTATCTTCTTAGATATAAGATTGGAATTCATTTGTTAGTGATATTCATTTCTAAAAATAACATAGAACACTGAAATTAGAAGATTAATTTGATTGTGATCCCAAGTTCATTGAATAGTATTTTATCTTACTGTGTTTATAAATAATAAGATAATGGCAATGGTCAAAATAGAAACCTTGCTTGATGCCATGCATTGTACTAAAAAGTTATGAGCATTATTTTAAGTAATTCTAACAATCTTAGGATATAGTTATAACTATTATCTCATGCTTTTATTTATTATGTCAAGCGATATATATTACGTACATTTGGTCTTCAATTTTATAGATGGTATAGATATCATAAATTCAACAAGTAAGCTCCTTTGAGTTATAGACTTTATGCAGGTTTTAAAGTGAGCAAAACACACAAAAGTAGTAAATGAGGAAATGGAGAATGTAGTGTTATGGAAAGATTGGGTAAGTCAACAGACATTTTTCTAAGACAGTGATATTTAAATTGATTTCTAAACTTCTGAATCAGAGTCATCTGCACAAAATACTTGTGGGGATGATTTCAGGCAAATGGAACAGACTACAACTATCACGATGTGAAAAATAAGTGTATATATTTCACCAATTAAAGATACAGGTGGTAGTAAGAGAAGTCTAATAGCTACATAACTATATTACCAGAAGAAATATACAGAATGTAGAATAATTTAAAGTGAATAGAGGTTAAGAATGTTTATAAACTAATGAAATAAAGGAAAACAAGAAAATATAAGAAATCTGCAGAACTCTAAGCAGAATGACATATGTAATTCCACCTCTGTTATGACTGCAGAAAGCAAAGGCAAATATGAGATATTTTTAAATCCAGATACAAAAAGATAAATAATTCTAATGCTGCAAATGCTGCATACCAAATGGAATCTTCCATGTACAAAAAATAAAATAAATCTACTTCCTATAATATTCTTTTTTTTAATTTTAAGTTCTGGGGTACATGTGTAGATCTTGCAGGATTGTTACATAGGTATACACATGCCATGGTGGTTTGCTGCCTCCATTCCCCCATCACTTACATTAGGTATTTCTCCTAATTTTATCCCTCCCCAATCTCCCCACTCTCTGCTATCAATCCCCTAGCAACCCACCCCCCAACAGACCCCCATGTGTGATGTTATCCTCCCTGTGTCCATGTGTTCTCATTATTCAACAACCACTTATGAGTGAGAACATGCTGTGTTTCATTTTCTGTTCTTGTGTCAGTTTGCTGAGAATGATGGTTTCCAGATTCATCCATGTTCCTGCAATGGACATGAAATCATCCTTCATTATGGCTGCATATTATTCCATGGTGTATATGTGCCACATTTTCTTTATCCAATCTATCCTTGATGGGCATTTGGCTTGGTTCCAAGTCTTTGCTACTGTAAACAGTGCCGGGATGAATATATGTGTGCATGTGTTTTTATAACAGAATGATTTATAAGCCTTTGGATATATACCCAGTAATGAGATTGCTGGGTCAAATGGTATTTCTGTTTTTAAATTAGATTTTTCATGAAGTTATTTCTAAGCCTAAAGCTCCATGAAATAAGCTAAACCCATTTTTAAGTAGGTACAGCATGTGTGTGTTGAATGTCCTCAAATTACTAGTTATATTACTATGGTCAATTATACTTGGCAATTATGCTTAATTGAAGGTGAAAACACATTTGGTTTTTAATTTAAAAGCCATAGGTAAAACCACTCTAAAAATCCTATTTGTATCTCAGACCTGCTGATGGTTTTCTCTATAGACTGGAATTTTATGGTACATTAACCTTTTCATTTGCATAATTAGAACAATAACTGAATGAGCTGTTGTATTAGGTAATACATGATAGCAATTCCATTCATCTCTACTAAGATTTAGATTATGAACATGAAATCACCTTTGAAGACATTCAGGGTAAAATATATGCATAAAACATATGTGCTGGTTCACACCTGTAATACCAGAACAGCAAGCCAGAATGAGAGGGTTGCTTGAGGCCAAGAGATCAAGGTCATCCTAAGCAACATGAGATACTGCCCCTACAAAAAGAAATATATATATATATAAAATTAACTGGGAATGGTGGCACACACCTGTTATCCTAGCTACTCAAGAACCTTAGGTGAGAGGATTGCCTAAGCGCAGAAGTTTCAGGTTACAGTGAGCTATTATATCACTGCACTGTAGCTTGGATGACACAGTGAGACCTTATGTACAAAAATAAAAATTAAAAAATATGCATGAGGGAATATATTTTCCTCTTGAACACTTTCAATGAAATTATGGTTACATAAATCATCAAAACACTAAAGACAGGAAATGTTAGTTTCTGTAGATTCCCCTTTCCTTATTTCCTTCAGCACTCCATACTTCCACAAGTTGCCACATCCTGTTTCTAAAATAGTTCTCGCATCTATATCCTTTTCTCCAACACTGCTGGCTCACTACGCGTCAGTTTCTACCTCCAATGTCGGGTCCCTCACATTCATCTTTCACACTATTGATAAAATCATCTTCACAAGGTCATACCCTAGTTCAAAGGACCTCTAGTAACCTTCTGATTTTAGGCTAACTCCACGGGCTTAGAGCCATCTAACCATGCCAATACTATGTTGAATAGGAATGGTGAGAGAAGGCACCCTTGTCCAGTTTTCAAAGGGAATGCTTCCAGTTTTTGCCCATTCAGTATGATATTGGCTGTGGGTTTGAGCATGCATAGCCATGACAATCCTAAGCAAAAAGAACAAAGCTGGAGGCATCACACTACCTGACTTCAAACTATACTACAAGACTACAGTAATCAAAGCGGCATGATACTGGTACCAAAACAGAGATATAGACCAATGGAACAGAACAGAGGCCTCAGAAGTAAAGCCACACACCTACAACCATCTGATCCTTGACAAACCTAACAAAAACAAGCAATAGAGAAAGAATTCCCTGTTTAATAAATGGTGTTGGGAAAACTGGCTAGCCATGTGCAGAAAGTTGAAACTGGACCCCTTCCTTACACCTTACACAAAAAATTAACTTCAGATGGATTAAAGATATTTTTAAATATGTTTTTTATTGTACTTTAGATTCTGAGGTACATGTGCAGATTATGCAGAATTGTTGCATAAGGGATTAAAGATTTAAACATAAGACCTAACACCACAAAAACTCCAGAAGAAAACCTAGGCAATACTACTCAGGACACAGGCATAGGCAAAGACTTCATAACTAAAACACCAAAAACAATGGTAACAAAAGCCAAAATAGACAAATGAGATCTAATTAAACTTAAGAGCGTTTGCACAACAAAAGAAACTGTTATTTGAGTGAACAGGCAACCAACAGAATGGGAAAAAAAAATTTGCAAGCTACCCATCTGACAAAGGTCTAATATCTAGAATCTACAAAGAACTTAAACAAATTTACAAGAATAAAAAAACAATGGGGAAAGGATTACCTGTTTAATAAATGGTGTTGGGAAAACTGGCTAGCCACATACAGAAAGCAGAAACTGAACCCCTTCCTGACACCTTACACTAAAATTAACTCCAGGTGGATTAAAGACTTAAACATAAGACCCAGCACCATAAAAACCCTACAAGAAAACTTAGGCAAAACCATTCAGGACATAGGCATAGGCAAGGACTTCATGCCTAAAACACCAAAAGCATTGGCAACAAAAGCCAAAATAGACAAATGGGATCTAATTAAACCCCAGAGCTTCTGCACAGCAGAAGAAACAATCATTAGAGTGAACCAGCAACCAACAGAATGGGAAAAATTTTTGCAATCTACTCATCTGACAAAGGGCTAATTTACACAATCTAAGAAGAACTAAAACAGATTTACAAGGAAAAAAAATTATTCAAAAGTGGGTGAAGGATATGAACAGAAACTTTTGAAAATAAGACAAATATGAGGCCAACAAACATATGAAAAACTGCTCATCATTACTAGCCAATAGAGAAATGCAAATCAAAATCACACTGAAATATCATCTCAAGCCAGTTAGAATGGCAATCATTTAAAAATCTGCAGACAACAGATGCTGGAGAGGATGTGGAGAAATAGGAACGCTTTTACACTGTTTGTGGGGGTGTAAATTAGGTCAACCTTGTGGAAGACAGTGTGGCAATTCCTTAAGGACCTAGAAATAGAAATTCCATTTGACCCAGCAGTCCCATTACTGGATATATATCCAGAGGATTATAAATCATTCTATTATAAAGACACATGCACACGTATGTTCATTGTGGCATTGTTTACAATAGCAAAAACCTGGAACCAATCCAAATGCCCATCGATGATAGACTGGACAGGGAAAATGTGGCACATATACATCACGGAATACCACGCAGCCATAAAAAGTGATGAGTTTGTGTCCTTTGTAGGGACATGGATGAATCTGGAAACCGTCATTCTCAGCAAACTGACATAAGAACAGAAAACCAAACACCTCATTTTCTCACTCATAAGTGGGTGTTGAACAATGAGAACACATAGACACAGGGAGGGGAGCATCACACACTGGGGTCTGTTGCGGGTACTAGGGGAGGGACAGCAGGGGGTGGGGAATTGGAGAGGGATAACATGGGGAGAAATGCCAGCTATAGGTGCTTGGGGGATGGAGGCAGCAAACTAAATTGCCATGTATGTACCTATGCAACAATCCTGCATGTTCTGCACATGTACCCCAGAACCTAAAGAGCAATAAAAAAATATATATATAATAAAATAAATAAAATATAATTTATACAACATAAATAACATTGTGCTATGCTTTTTGTTCTCTACTTTTCCCATTTTGTTATTTTTTCTTGAGCTTTTTATTGCTAATGGCTATTTAAAAATGGGTTGACATTTTGAAATATCTTTTCATTACTAAAACATTGTAATGTATGCAGAAATCCTAAAATTTGGAGGTTACTAGCCACTTTCCTTTAGAGTCCAATGAATTTAATTAGTTCTTTAACTTTGTATTACCTTCTATTTAATTAAATGATTTTATACTATCATTAATTTTAGAAATTTTAGTTCATGTAAAAAATTCAGAGATTGCTCAATTTAAATCCAGTATTACAGCAATATTCTGGGAAGCAATATTCTGGGAAGTAGAAAACACATCTCTCTTATTTCTATTACTATGAAGGCAAATAATTTATAGTTGACCACTTATTAAAACTCCAACAAACACTTTATGTGATGGCAAAAATATAAAATAGGGAAATGACAAAACAGATAATTATTGTATGAAAGTTTAATCAAATATAATAGCAAATAGTAGCAACTATCCAGTCCTTTTGTTTTAAAAACCTAAATGATTCCAATATCTACAAATCTTCAGTAAATTTTCTCCTTTTCATCACAAAACTTCTGATACCTTTTGAATGATGAGAAACAATTCAAGCAAATTAATTCCCCATTTTTATTAAGAATATTGCTGCTTCTTTTTTTCATACTTAAATTCTGGGGTACATGTGCAGAAGATGCAAGTTTGTTACATAGCTATCCATGTACCATGGTGGTTTGCTGCACCTGTCAACCCATCATCTACATTAAGTATTTCTCCTAATGCTATCACTGCCTTAGCCCGCAACCCCGACAGGCTCCAGTAAGTGATGTTCCCCTCCCTGTGTCCATGCGTCCTCATTGTTCAACTCCCACTTAGGAATGAGCACATGTGGTGTTTGGTTTTCTATTCTTGCATTAGTCTACTGAGAATGATGGTTTCCAGCTTTATCCATGTCCCTACAAAGAACATGAACTCATCAATTTTTATGGCTGCATAGTATTCCATGATGTATATATGCCACATTTTCTTTATCCAGTCTATCACTGATGGACATTTTGGTTGGTTCCAAGTATTTGCTACTATGAACAGTGCAGCAATAAACATATGTGTGCATGTGTCTTTACAGTAGAATGTATAATCCTTTAGGTATATACCCAGTAATAGGATTGCTGAGTCAAATAGTATTTCTAGTTCTTTATCCTTGAAAAATCACCTCACTGTCTTCCACAATGGTTGAACTAACTTACACTCCCACCAACAGTGTAAAAGCTTATTTTTAAAGAAATGATTCCATGACATTCTCCAAGTACTTTTTTCAGCCTATATTAAATTTATTCTCTAATGTTTAAAAATGCTGCAGTATATTTATACTTGCTAAATAAATTCCACATTTAAGCAACCTTCAGAATTTAAATATTAATACAACCTGTTATTCCATTGATTCTTGCTAAGTGCTACTGTACCGCCTAGGTCAATCAAATACTTTTATGAATTATAATAAACTAATACCAGAATTGTGGAATCTTAACAGAAATCCCATCACTAGATTAGATTAGCTTACTTATCATACTAGTTTTAGTCATAATTTTTACTTATTTTTCATCATTTTCACCAAGGAATAATTTATGTAAATTTTATCCATTTAAACTGTACAATTAAATGAGATGTGGTAATTTTATAAACCTCTGCAATCACCTTAATGATCAAAATCCAATACATTTCTGTCTTCTTCCATAAATTTTGCACATTGTTTTGCAATGCATCTCTTCCACTACCCTTGGACTCAGGCAGTCGCTGACCTGCTTCTTGTTACTATAGGTTAACTGCATTCTCCATGTACTATTTTGCATCTGGTTTCTTTTATGCCATATAATTTAAAGATTCATCCACACTGTTATGGGTATCAGTAGCTTCTTTCTTTTCATTGCCGAGAAGTATTCCATTGAAAGGACATAATGTATTTTATTCACCTGTTTATGTGTTCATGAACATTTAGGTTGTTTACCATATTTTGCTGTTATGAATTTTGCTGCTATTATTACTCATGTATATGTCTTTGTGTGGACATATGTTTTCATTTATTTTGGATAAGTATCTAGGAGTAGAAGGCTGTATCTTTTGGTAGGAGTATGTTTAAATCACTTAAGAATCTGACAAGCAGAGCACGGTAGCTTATGCCTGTAATCCCAGCAGTTTGGGAGGCCAAGTCCAGTGGATCACTTGATGTCGAGAGTTTGAGACAACACGGACAAACATAGAGAAACCCGGTCTCTACTAAAAGTACACACACACACGCACACACACACACAAATTAGCCAGGCATGGTGGCTCATGCCTGTAGTCACGGCTGCTCAGGAGGCTGAGGCAGAAGAATTGCTTGAACCTGGGAGGCAGAGGTTGCAGTGAGCTGAGATCACACCATTGCACTCCAGCCTGGGGAAAAAAACAAAAGAAGAATCTAACAAACAGTGGTTGTTCAGTTTCATATCACTACTAATACATGAACATTTCAGTTGCTCATAAAATATTTGATCATTCTAGAATGATCTTTTTTGTAGAATATTCTTTTAGGTTTTAATCTAAATGCTTATTATTTTAATTTTTGCTGAGCATCATTTCCTGTGCTTAATGGCCAGTTTTACATTTATTTTATCTAGCACCTATTGAAATTGCCCATTTTAGTCATTTGTTTTCCATTTTATGATTGAGCTGTAAAAGTCCTTTATATATTCAGCTTCTCAGTTATTTCTTAGATACCTGTGTTGAAAATATTTCTCCCATTAGATATCTTGCATTTTTATTTTCTTAAATTTGTCTCACAGTTTTATTGTTTTAACTTTTTCATTGACAATTATGACACATTTTGAGTTAATATTGCATAGGATGTGAAAGGAAGGTCAATGTTCTTTATAGTTCATATAGATAGATCCTATACAGATACAGAGTTATCCAAAAAGTATGTTCAGAAGTGTTTTATTTTCCCTTTAACTGACTTGGCACTTTTGTTGAAAAACAACTGGCCATTTCATGTGAATCCATTTCTACATTCTTTATTGTGTTCTGTATGTTTATAACGTCTTGATTACTGGAACACTATTGCAAGTAATTTCAATCCTCCATTATCTTTCTTTATTTAAAAAATTGCTCTAGTTGGCTGTATTATCACTTATTTCCAAAACCACCTAGTTTTTTTTTTTTTTTCAATATTGCCTTGAATCTGTTATCAATTGATCATTTTGTGGAAATTTCCATTTTAGTTATATTAAATTTTCCAATCCATAAACATGGTTTATTCCATCATTTCTTTAGGATTTCTTTAATTTCTATCAACAATATACTGCATTTTTCAGTTAAAGATATTTTATGTCCTTTATTAAATATCAACCAAAACATTATGCGTTGCCACTACTGTAAATATAGTTTTTAAAAACTATTCCATGACAGATAACTGAATGTTATTTGCATCCACCAATATAATTTACGGAAATATACAGTGTGCAGTCTGTGTGGTACAAAAAGGAGTACAGACTTTGTAATCTGACAGATTTAACTCAATTTTGAAAAGTATTATGGGTACATTTCATTCAACTTTAAAATTATGATGATGATAATATGCGATTCAGTTAATTGTGAGGATTAAAGTAGATTTCATAGTATATAAAGAACACCACTATCCACTATATTTTATATCTCTAGATGCAATTATAGAAAAACCTTTCCTTTATAGTTTTCAGAGTGTGTAAATGCATTTTCTATTTTATTAAGTAACTCTCATTCCTGCCAACACACTTTCTCTTTTTCACATCCTACGTATACTTTCTTATCACTGTTAGAAAAATCAGATAACTATCCAAAAAAATTGGAGGGGCACTCCCTTAGGTCTTTGATTCATATATAATACATTTTTCCAACTTCATTCCTACTGCAGATATTCTAAGCAAGTATTTTAAAATAATTTCAAATTTTTGATTTTAATAACAGTAGAGTATAAAACAAAGAAATACAAAAGACATATCATAATACATATGATAGAAACTAAATCTTAGCCCTTTACATCAATTGTTGATAGGAAAAATAAAACATTCTCACTGATTTTATAAATGATGTTCTTTGAAGCAACAATGAATTGAACCATTAGAAAGGAAACACTCCGTTGAAGGAAAAGCAAACAGTGAATGTGAAAACCAATACCTAAGAAAAACACGTGTTTTCTAACCTCTGCTTTTATTCCTTTTGCCTTTGATAGATGATAAAAAGTTGAATTGTAAACAAAAACAACACAGAGATTGCAATACTAGCATATCAATCCTGTTTTGTAGACCAGCAGAGGACACAAATAACATATATGAGATGCTGCCCAAATGGAATATAATTGAGTCTATTATTATGTAACTAATTCCTTTTCTGATGGCAAATACGATATTTTATAATCGTTCCATTCACTTAGCAAAGGAATGCTAACATATAACCTTAGGCTGGTCACAATATTTTATTATTAGCTTCTAAGTCTTTACCGGATCCTTCTTCAGCTTCTTCAATTCCTGGGCGCCGTGCGTGCGTGCGTGCATGCGTGTGAGTGCGCGCGCAGGCGCATTGGCTCTATGTTAAAGGATCATGGCTTATTCAGGGGCCCCACACTACTCAGTCCAGAGGCAATGAGATGAGAATTGAAAGGGGTGTTAGCCTGTATCTGTGGGCCATGGCTCACACTTGTGAGTGCCAGATTGTTATTTCTCTAGCCATCCGTAAGTCTTATCTTCCAAAATGCTTGTCTTATGATATTTGAGCTTTACTATCAATCAGACGGGAAGATAACATCCTTACAGAGTGCTTAACTGTCTCTCACAATTGCCTTGGGTTAAATTCTTTTAACAAATTCCTTACTGAACTCTGCCTGAGACACCATACTTATCTAATTCAATCCAAGAAAATAAGCAATCATAAATAAATGCATAGCATTTTTATGTCATTATCAAATAGAACTTAAAACTAATAGTAATTAAATGATGATTCTTATGGCTATGAATCTATTAAGATGAAAAGAAAATAGAAATTTTTCTTCAGTAATATAGACATGTTACAAAAAATATATAAGGCTTGGTACACATGTGCATGGTAATTTTATCCAAAAAGTTAATAGCTCCATTTAACAGATTAACTAGAGCTTATTGACAAAATTTTAAGAATTAAACTTTGAGTGATCATAGAAAACATATCTTTTCATTTTGCTTTTCAAATAATGTGTTATCCATTTCTGTCCTCCTTTTTCCCTGGATAAAAAAAATGTTTTGATTTTATATTGAAAATGAAAGAGGCACACTGAAAAACAGAATTAATTTTGACATGCTTTACTCTCAAGAAAAATTCAGACTTTAGTAGCACTGAATCTTATCAGAATAGTTCCCTGTAGAAGGCTAAACTATAAAATTGAGCCAGGACTTTGAAACTCTAGATTTGAGAAAACATGATATAAGGAAGCCTTTAAGTATTTCTTTGCTAAGCTGTACTTTTACTGTATGTTAGTGTGTCATAGTTTTACTAACCAAACCGAAAATAAAAACCTGGTAGAACAAACTGCTTCACGTAAGATGTTCTTCAACCACCTTTCAATACAGCTAAAGAAACCAACCAAAGTTATTACCTTATACCATTAAAAAGTCAGCCCTAAAAACTTAGAAGCTTGATTTAACTTGGAAATTGTAGAAAAAGAAACTGATGAAATCCATAGAAGAGGGTTATCCTCCTTTTTCTTCATTTCTCTCTCCAACCTCTCTACACACTTATTCCACACTGTTTGTTCTGAACTACAGGATAAAATTCTTTTTCCAAACTATAATAAAAAGCAGGCTAAAATAACCCTCCAAAATGGAATATTACTACTGAGAAAAGTATTGATCACAGGAGGAATATATTTAATATGAGGAGGAAAAGGCATTACATTTAGCCAGTTACATTAGTAAATTTAAGAGAGACATTTCAGTTAAACTATGCCCTACAAATAAAACACACAAAAGGAAAAACAATCATGTGGAGTGGATTTTATCCTTTTAATGACAATAATAAAGATCATCAGGGGAAGCTTACTATTCAGAACAAAAAAGTTAAGTGTCTTAATCAAAGTTGTACTGTACATACTGGATTTCCCAGCTGTCTTGAAATCAGAACCCTCAAGGTAAGCCTTTAGCACTGCAGCAACAAAATGCATGTGAATTAGATAGGCACTACTTGGGATCAAAATCTCAAGTGATTTCTTTATAGAGAATATCAGAGTGTTTCATTAAAATCATTCAAATAAATTGAAGGTATGCTATGCTTAAGAATGGAAAGGGTCAGTAAAGGCAAGATATCAACTATCCAGAAATGAATCCGTAAATCCAAGTATTTCAAACAATGGTACCTGATAAACTGGTTTAAAATATCTTTAAATTATTACAGCCAAAGTTACATGGTAATTATTTTAAAAAGAAACAATATTTTGCAACTGACATTGGAGCAGAACTAACTAATACTTAGGCATCAAAGAACCAAAATAGACGCTTCAAATATGAACCAAAGCCTATGACACGTTGCTAAAGAACAGTAGTCACATTCAATATTAATCGCTAAAAATATATTTTCCAAGAACTGATATTGCCCTAATTAGATTTCCATATTAAAAAAAGTTAAATTATTACTCACCATATATCATAAGATTAAATTATAAATGAAATAAGAAAAAAATGAAAGGCAAATTAGAGGAATATTTTCAAAACATGATACATGCCTAAAAAAATTAGAAAACATCCTAAAAGTCTCAATGAATAAAAGATTGATGCATTTATATTATAATGTAAAATACACCATATAAAAATATATAGCAGAAATGAAAAAGAACTTATGAAAAACTTTTCCAACATCTAAAATAATCACTGTTTTAATGTCCAGAACATAAAGTCAATTATAAATCAGAAAGATATTGATAAAAGAATTAGTAGAAAATGGCAAATTATATAATTAAAATATCTAACGCTGACCTAGCTTTAACAATAAGGCAGATGTTGCTTTACAAATTATATCTTATTATTAATTATTATTATATCTTGTTATGTCAACTGAGCTATTCCTCACACTGATACCAGGGAGAGCACTGGGTGAATGCTTTCCTTGTTTCAGGAATTGTGGTAGACAAGTAGTGAGATCACTAAGAAAGGGGGATGTGTGGAATAAAATGAAATTCAAGACAAGAAACCAGGATGTACAGGTTTTTTGTAAGACTATGAAAAATGTAGATTTTTATACTAAGAGCAACAGAAAGCACGAAGATAGTCTGAAGCTCCTTGGTGATATTATCAGGTTTGTATTTTACTAGAGGTAGTATTATTTGGGTGGAGAACACATGAGGGGAATCTAGGAAAGGAAGAATGAAACATTGATTTACGGAGAACAGATATTCAACTAAATAATATAGTAAATAGAAGAATAATAGTGTGTTGGATGAGAGTGAAATCAGTTGAAATGGAGAACACTAACAGATTGAGATGAAGATACTACTTAAAGAAATACAAGTATTCCTAGATATAGATAAATAGATAATACGTAGCTTCATAATAGAACTATCAATTAATATTTTTAATAAAACCTATCTTGTTTGTTTTCTATAAATTATTTGAATAAAATGATATTAATTATGAAAAATCATAATATTTATAACTTCTATTTAAATGGCAAACTGTGGTTTTCTAGTGAAAAATTACCAAAATTTAAGGGCAAAATATTATCTTATTTCCAAACAATACAATTTCTCATTTCTGAGGCAAAAGCAAGCAAAATTGTGGGAGGAGTTGAGAATGTTCTGTTCTAAATATACTTTAAAAAATATATCTCTGTGACTAAAGTGCTTCTCAGTAACCAGAATGTTTTAATAACAATTGAAAAGCATTGGCATGCTTTAGGACAATGTCTAACCAAGCTCACTAAAATACTATATTTTAAGAAGCATTGCTGAATAGAATCTTTCCCAATGTACTACTCTGTTGTGGGATATCACTGTGAAACTTTTTTTCAGTTATGTGATATTATCTTGCTTGAAGACTTTTTTGAAATAACTCAAAAATTCTATTTAACAAATAAGTCCTATTAAATATTTTAGGCAAAAATTATGTTTCATATGCTTTTAAAACATTTTATTAATAAATTTCTATTTCAACAATTTAGAAAGGTATTTCTCCTCATTCATTGGGGTAAGATTGCCACCTCCTGCTATAAAATGTTAAAAGACAAGAAAGCTGGAAAGGAGGATTAAAAAATAATAAAAACATGGCGCACATGACCACCTTGGCTTTTTCATGTCAGTTTCAGTGGTCCTGAAAATTGTTCACCTTCCTGGATAGGAAAATATATACTGTGAAATTTTTCTACAAATTTATACAGTACTGCTCTTATTTTTAACACACAAGCATTAATTAGACAGGTTGTTTACATTCAGAATGTAGCTAAAGTAAATGTAAGCTTGAGGGATATAGAATCAGTTCTAGCACATCGAGTCCATAAAGAGAAAAAATACTGCATGGATGGATATATTCTAGGCACACACACACATGCATGCACAAAAACATGTATGCTTCTTGCTAAGTTTGAAACATTCATCTCCAAAAAGAAATGTGTCTTTCATTGCAATTTGAAAATGAAATAAAAGAGAAAACAAAAATAAGTAAAATTACCCATTTTGCCACCTACCTCACACCCACAGCAATTATTGCTGACATGTATTTAAACAATGTGCTTGAGCTTGGAGAAATTGAGAACAGCTTCCTGCTCCAATGTGGCCATATCCCCAATGCCTGTTGAAGAAACCAGCAGTCACTGTGCCTGCTGTTGGATCAACAGTCTCCTCGCAGGTAATTCCCTTCCCCTGCAACTATGACAAGTTTGTTTATTTCTTTTTCTGTCTAACAAATAATGTGCAAATATAAAGCAATCTAACTGCTTTTGTAACAGCTCACATCTCCAATACAAAGCAAGGAGCATGTATGCCACTCTGGTATTTTCTTCTTTCTTTGGAACACCACTTTCTTCTGGTCTAAACCTGAATGCCTGGGAACAAAAGATCTAACAGGGCATGTTGCATTCCTTTCAACAGTGCCATTAGCTTCAGTTTATTTATTTATTTTTTATCTTTAGATTTTATGGAAACATAAAAGTCGCACATATTCAGATACATGTGATATTTTGATCCAATCACGAAATGTGTAATGAGCAAATCAGGATAATTGATATATCCATCCCCTTAAACATTTATCATTTCTTTGTGTTAGGAACATTCAAATTACACTCTTTAAATTATTTTGACAATAAATTACTGTTTATATTAGTCACCCTATTGTACTACCTAACACTATATCATTCCTTCTAAATGTATTTTTGGACTCATTGACTAATCACTGTTTATCCCCTCATCCCTGCTACACTTCCAGACTCTGGTAACTGTCATTCTACTTTCTAACTCCAAGAGATCACCATTTTCACCACCCACATATGAGTAAGAACATACATTTGTCTTTTTTGCACCTGGCTTATTTCATTTCACTCAAGTTCATGTTTCTGCCAATGACAAGATTTCATTCTTTCTTATGGCTGAATAATATTCCATTGTGTATACGTATCATATTTTTATATCCATCTGTTTGTTGATGGACACTTACGGTGATGCTATATCTTGACTACTGTGAATAGTGCTGCAGTAAATATGGGAGTACAGATAGTTCTTTGATATTCTGATTTCCTTTAGTTTGGCTACATATATCCAGCACAGCATAATTGCTGGATCATATGGTAGTTCTATATTTAGATTTTGAGAAACTGCCATACTGTTCTCTATAATTACTGTATTAATTTGCATTCCCACCAACAATGTATGACTGTGTCTCTTTATTCGTATTTTCATCAGCATTCATTGTAGCCTTTTAGATAAAAGCCATTTTTAAAATTTTATTGTACTTTAGGTTCTGGGGTACATGTGCAGATCATGCAGGGTTGTTGCATAAGTACTTACACGGCAATGTGGTTTGCTGTCTGCATCTCCCCATCGCCTGTATCTGGCATTTCTCCCCATGTTATTCATCCCCAACCTCCCCACACCCACTATCCTTCCCTTATCCCCTCCAACAGACAGACCCCAGTGTGTGATGCTCCCTTCCCTGTGTCCATGTGTTCTAATTGTTCAACACCCGCCTATGACTGAGAACATGTGGTGTTTGATTTTCTGTTCTTGTGTCAGTTTGCTGAGAATGATGGTTTCCAGATTCATCCATGTCCCTACAAAGGACACAAATTCATCAGTAATTTTATGGCTGCATAGTATTCCAAGGTGTATATGTTCCACATTTTCCTTATCCAGTCTATCATCAATGGGCATTTGGGTTGGTTCCAGGACTTTGCTATTGTAAACAGTACTGAAATGCACATATGTGTGTATGCATGTGTTTTCATAATAGAACGATTTGTAATCCTTTGGGTATATACCCAGTAATGGGATTGCTGGGTCTGGTGTCAGATAAAATATAATTTAAGTGGGGTGAAATAAAATATTCATATCTTTGGACCATTTTAAATTAGATCATTTGTTTTTCTGTTATTTAGTTATTTGAGCTCTTTATATATTTTGATTCTATTTGTCAGATGGGTAGTTTGCAAATATTTTCTCCTATTCATGTGGATTGTCTCAAGTTTTTTTGCTAGATGTGATAATATTTTTATGAATGAGTAAACGTCTGTGCTTAAATTAGAAGTAACACAATGCCTTGTGTATGGCAAAATGTTTCCTTTGCTCTTAGAAGCTAAAACAAAAAATAGCTAATTAATTTCTGACATAGGAGAGTTAGTAATTTTTTACACTACTGAGTAAAAGTTTTCATAAACAACATACGTGGTTTTTACAATTAGAAGAATGACTGGGTCAGAATTAATAGATGTTATTTCTGGGAGTGTGAAAATCCAAAGGTATGTCTTGTGAAAGGGCTGAATTTTTTTTCTTTTTATTTTTTTTCTTTAAATCTTGAACTAAGGAGCAACAAATCTTCAACACATACCTGAAACTAAGCATTATTTGGAAAATACAAAGGCTAATTCTCATCTTAAAACTCACTTTTTATTTTGGGTATATTTAGCAAACTTATTTACATAAAATAAGATTCAAATTGTATAAAATTTCTGGGTTATGTTATCCTAATTCCTCAAATGATCCTATCCCCATGTGTAATATATCAATGCCTATTCATAAATAGAAATATATTTGCAGTTATTAAAATTTGTAAGTAAAATCCCTAAATCACACACACACACACACACGCACACACACACACAGAGGTTTTTGTTGTTCCATCCCTGTTTTTAGGCAAATAACATATTATTGTTTCTTTTTTTATATATATATTTTTATTTTTATTTTTTTATTGCATTTTAGGTTGTGGGGTACATGTAAAGAACATGCCATATTATTGTTTCTAATATACAACACTCCTTTGGATTCACGTTTCCATAGAAACCAAACGGTCAGTGTGTTTTTGATGCTTTTTGCTATTGTGAAATGAATTTGGTGTTTTGGGAGTAGGTGAAAATTGTTATATAATAAGTAAATCTGACTATGAGCTTTAAGAGAAAACATAAGCCTAAAATAGAATGAGTTCATGTCCTTTGTAGGGACATGGATAAAGCTGGAAACCATCATCCTGAGCAAACTATCACAGGAACAGAAAACCAAATACTGAATGTTCTCACTTGTAAGTGGGAGTTGAACCATGAGAACACCCCACAGACACAGCAAGGGGAACATCACACACAAGGCCCTGTTGGGGAGTAGGGGGCAAGGGGAAGGAGAACATTAGGACAAATACCTAATGCATATGGGGCTTAAAACCTAGATGACGGGTTGATAAGTGCAGCAAACCACCATGTCACATGTATACTTATGTAACGAATCTGCAAGTTCAGCACATGTATCCCAAAACTTAAAGTAAAATTAAAAAAAAATAAATTAAAAAAAGAGAAAGCATGCGCCTCATGATAAAAATAAAGAATAGATATAAATAATACAATAGGTTTATAACAGAAAAAAATAGAAATATTGAAGGAAATAAAAAGTGCAAACACAGACTCATATGAATATATTACATTTTAATTGTGAATAAAGGTGATACCACTGATAATTGTAGATGGCATTTGTTGTTTTCAAAATGATGCTGGAAAAATGGACACATCACATGAGGGGAAAAGAACTGACCCTCTAACATTAAAAACGTGGTCTCTAAATGGTTACGAACCTCAATGCCAAAGTAAAACTGTATATTTAGCAGTGAAAAATGGAGACTTTTTATGAACTAAGTAAAAGGACTTGATGAAAATTGTGTTCAAAAATATAATCCAAAGAGCAAAAATAATGATTACATTGGAAGTCGTATTCAATAAAGAATACCATAAATAAAAATGACTGACAGCAGAAAAGAAGGTATTTTTCATGTCTAAAATTTTTGAGAATGATATATAGGACATAAACTTACACACATCAACGGGTGAAAACACAAAATGAAATTTTCTAAAAATATAAAGAGGAAATTTATAAGGTAAGGGATATTCGTTTCTTTTTACTGCTGTGAAAATTACCACAAACTTAGTGACTTAAAACAATAAAAAAGTATTCTTTTTTATTTATTTTTTTATTTTTTATTCAGTCTCCTTAGAGACTGCCAAAAATTGCCAATGCCGACTATATGTCAAGTTGTCATAGTGGGGTACTGGGAAAAGTTTTCAATTAGCAATAATCGTGCCTCAGATAAACCTCATTGGCTACGATACTGCCACTGCGAAAAGCTTAAAATGTATTCTTTTATAGTTGTGAAGTTCAGAAGTTTAAAATTGGTCTCCACTGGCTAAAGTGAAGATGTGAGCAGGCCTGCTTCCTTCTGAGGCTCTAAAGGGAAAATCAATTTCCTTATATTTTTCAGCCTTTACAGGACTCCTGCATTCTCTGACTCATGGTCCTTTCTTGTATCCCTCCAGTCTCTTGGTCTGTCATCACATCTGCTGCTTCTGCTTCTGATCTTCCTGTCTCCCTCTTACGAAGACCCTTGTGGTTACACTAAGCACACTCACGTAAGCCTATATCATCTCTCCATCTCAAAGTCCTTAATTTAACCACATCATTAGAGTCCCTTGTTCAGGTAAGGTAACATTCACCAGGTTCCAGAGATAAGGCATGGACATCTTTAGGGAAAAAGAAGCTTTGTTTACCCTACCATGGAATGGGAGCCCAAACAAGAAGCACTGGGATAGATGTCCAGAAGTTACTAGCAATAAAATAATTCCAACAAAAACAATGAGATGCCTAGATATTCAAATAAAGTTAAGCCTTGGTGGAAATTTAGGGCAAAAAGAATGTTCAGGCCTTGCTGGTAGAAGGGTGGAATGGTGTAGCCATACCAAAGAGCCATTTGACATCTCAAAGTCAAACTGCTTAAAGAAATGTACAGAGGACTCAGCCCAGTAAAAAAAATGTTTTACATAAGTCTATAAACTTGTGTGAGCTAGAATGTTTATAATAACACTGTATTTGCTGGTGATATTTGAGGTCAGATATAATATTTGGAGGCATCACTGGCAGGGAATAAAATATTTGGAGGAAAACTATGGAATATGATGCAGCAGTTATATGCACTCAATTAGATGTTCATAGAACTACTTGATGGACTTTAGTACAATAGTGTATATGGAACCAAAATATATACATGGATATGCTACATACCCCCTCACATAAATATGACAATGTATGTACATTCATATATAATTAGGTAATTGTATAGTTATATGTTAACATATGTACATACAATATTCTGTATATTAGAAAACATAATCAAATAAATATAATATGCAATAAAGACATTTAATTGTTATCTGTGGTATTGAGAGAAACAAGTTTGTGGTATGAGGATGAAAGAGAATAAACAAATGAATGACTGCAATGCACAGATTGTTGATAATAACATGCCATCAACTGGGTAGTGGCATTAATTCAACCCTGTGCATCTGAGATGGAAGACAATCCTGAATATATAGGCCAGACTGGAAATATCTCTGAAATACGCTGACAAGCTAACTTATTTCAAATTTATTGAATGCTTATTCTTGTTGTTTTGGATTATTTCCTCTCACTGTTTAATAGTTACTTTCATGTTTCAAGAGGATATTCAAAACACTGATTAAGCAGTATAGACACCAGCCAATCAGAACAGATGCACAGTGCAAATTGACATATTGGGGTAAACCTATTTAATAAGAGCATCACAGGTACATTACATTATAATAGCCACTGCAAACAGATTAAAATATTGGGTGAGTATCCTGCCAGTCCTTTAAATCCAATTGTACAGAATATTTAAATTTGAAATGCACATCTTCCCAGAAAATAGATGTCATATGGTTACAATTATTGTAACTATGAAATTGGGAATATTTTAATATGTTTGGATGGAAAATAAAAATGACATGTAATGTTGACTTTAAAATACACACAAGCATATTTTTCCCACTATTCTACATGAAAGTATTGAACTTAGTAATTTGTATTTAACTTCATAATTGAGTAAAATGATATGAGAAGTCCAGGATCCAGTTGTACTTAACTGTTTTAATATACTTTCCTTCTATTGGGGTCTTACAGAAGAAAGTGTAAGATGTCTTTCATGTGACTTTGAACTGAAAAATATAGGTAAAATCTTGCAATTAGAAATACTCTAATTATTTGAGCAATGGAAAAAGCAAATGAATTTTTTCAACATCATTTAATTGCAGGTAAAAGTTCCTGTATATGGGAAATAGGCTTGTAGGCTGTTGTTGTGGAGAAAGGGCTGGAGTTAATGTGTAAAGAACCCCAATAGGCAAACTGAGGGGAAGATGAAAGGAGACAAAGATTTGTTGAACATATGTAAAGTTACAGTTTCCAAAATGGAGCCAGTGATTATCTAATAAACGGTGGCAAAAGAAATGGACAGTGGGAAGATCCTATGATCAGTTGCCAAATTGCCAAAGGAGGAGCACACTAATTGGTGATTTTCCTTTGAGGTCTGAGTAGAAAGTAAAATAACAATGTCAAATGGTTTTCAAAGGGATTCAGTTACATAAGCTAGAAAGTATTGAGAAAAAAAGTTTCCTATGACTCTGCCACTTACTGGAGTGTAACAATTAGCCTCCACATGAAGTGAAGTGGTGGTTAAAGTATTTAATTACTGGATTTTTGGATGGGAGAATGCTGATTTGTACTATTTGTCAATTTCCATGTAAATATTACCAAAATGACCAGTATAAGCTATCAATGTGTGATGTCAACTGGCTTGCAACATTTCTGAAATTTAACAATTGGCCCTTGTATGCAGGTAGAAGCTAGTTCTAATACATCATTAGAACTTTAAATTATTGTGAACTTTAAATTATTAAACTATGTAAAGGCCTTAGCACAGTGTTTGGCACAGAAGAACAATACATATTAGCACTCCCTAAATTTCTTTTTCAGTGCAAGAAAAGATGCTTTCTTCTCCTATTAGTATCAGATATGTGGGTAAATATAATTAATAATAATATTCATAACTATATAGACAAATATGAGATGAATAAAGGAAGTTAATCTTGAAGAGCAAGTGAACATCCTAACATTCCAACTGTTGTATATCACTGACCTGTTTGATGTTGAGAGGTAAAGGCATATGTAAAGAATTACTGAGCAGGCCTGTGTTGTCCAAATTCAGCACATTCCAAAGAAAATTTGTTCCTTTATCAGGTTCTTGGAGATAATCTCCAAACTCTTGGCATATCCTACCTGAGAAGAATGTCTGTTTCTCTGTGACCATGGACCAGGTCAGATAGTCTAGGAAAACATTTTGATTTGTGGTGAAGTCCTTGGATCATATAGTATTCATTGACCTAAAGAGAGAATGGAGATTGAGTAACTAATGTCAGACACGAGACTGTGCCTTATCTATATGACTAATCTCCAGTAAAAATGCTGAACACGAAGAATCCAGTGAACTTCTCTGGTTGGCAATACCTTTTGAGTAGTGTCATTGTCAGAATTAAGTTCTGTCTCTAGGATTCCGCTGAGAGAAGACAATTGGAAATGTGGGGCTGGTTTCTCCTGTGCTCTATTCTTTGCACATTTTCCCTTTGCTGATTTTAATCTGTATCCTTTTTACATAATAAACTCTAACCCAGAGTATAACCAAAAAAGCCCAGATAGGAAGATAGTTGAAGTTTAAACTTTACAGCTTCTTATTTTACTTTTCCCCACAATTTTAATTATCTGGCTTTTTTTGCTCTATATTATGTCCCAGTCCTTATATTATGTCTTATTGTTTTGTTTAAAAAAAATGTTGTGACCTACTAATCTTCATGAAGAAGTTAGCCACTGACAACATACTTGCATGCTTTCTCAGTCATACTTGTATTTGAAAGACATTTATCAAGGTTAAAAGTTTGTTGGACTAAGTTAATGATTACTAAAAATGAAATTCTATCCACTGAGATGGACAATGAACACAATGTTAGAAATGAATTCTATATCAGTGGAGGATTTGGCCTTATCTAGAGAAAGTTTTGGGTGACAAAACTGGCGTGGGAATACAACTAGCAGTTGAGGGCAGAGGCTAGAGTCTACTCAGCATCCCACGATGCACAGGACAGACCACCACAACAGGAGGTCGGCTGACCAAAATATCAACAGTGCAAAGTTGAGAGAATAGCTGCTCTGGAGTTAGCTTTAATCATTCGGCCTGAAAGCAAAGAAGAAATTCCACATTATTTCAGGGAACCAAACAGCAGTAAACAATGTCTTAGTTGGCAAAAGTCAATCTGTGAGGTTTATAATTTCTAATGAACAAACACAAAACTATAACCTAGGAAACTAAAGACATTGGAACTACATAAAATGTAATCTCAGTTGTAATCAGTGAACAGGGTTTAAAGCATTCATTTTTGGTTTTTTGTTTTTTTTTTCAGTTTTTTTTATTATACTTTAAGTTCTGGGGTACATATGCAGATTGTGTAGGATTGTAACATAGGTGAATTGGGGAGGGATAAAATTAGAAGAAATACCTAATGTAGATGATGGGGTGATAGATAAAGCATTAGTTTCTAAATATATTTTGAGATTTTTTTTTATTACTTTAACACTGAAGTAACAACTGAAGAAAAATTTCCTACTTACTAGGTGGTAATATCCTGTAGTTTATTATTGGTAGTCAATTTAATTGAAAAAAAGTCATATTTGCTTTTCTACCTATAAATTCAAAGTATTAACAAGCTGATGTTTTGTATGAAGAGAAATATTTCAGTCATGGAAAAATTTACACCACTTTAAATCTCTTCAATATAATGTTTCAGTTAATTTACCTCTTAAGTTTTCAGTTACAAATAAAGTATTTTAACTTTTACATTTTAAAATGAAAATAGCATTGCCTACCATATTTAGACAGCCATTGAATTTTTGAGACAAAGGGTCTCGGAAACTAATATCAGCACAGGGGAGTTTCAGTGTTTTTAGCCATCAAACATATTGTTGATCATATGCAAGGTTATCCTTTGCCCCTGCTCCATGCACATAAAATTCTGATTGATGTCAATGGGAACCATGTGCAGCTTTTGAGGGCACTGAAGTTTGAAATCTTATGGTGTGTTTGGAATATTTTTGAAGTCCAGTTTATGAGGAGAAATGCAGTGTTTGAAAAGTAGTTCTTCAGGGCCTATTCTTATCCACTGAGAACAAGTTTAGATTGCCTATTTTACATGCAGCGTTAGGCTGGAATTGCAAAACACAATATGGGTAGGGAGAAGATGATTTATAGTGGATTGTTTCAGTTGACTACAATTCCTAGATTTATAGCCTTGAGGGCCCTATGGCAAATTGTCCACCTCTTTTTCTTAACATTAATATTTATGAGTTTCTTTTACTCAGCTGCAATAGTAGTACATATTTATTTATTCATAGCATTGCTATAAAATAAGTGTATAACTTTCCTTCGCATTGTCCACGAAATTCATCAACAGAACAGATGAGATCACCATTACGTCAACAAAGTCATCAGTAAACTGCACTTTTAAATTATGACCAAGTAAGTGTTTGTAAGACCTCTTCATATTTTTTGGTGCTTATCTTGATAAATATATTTAAGTACTCTACAAAAAACTCCTTGAATGTATTCCTACAGCAAGAGATCAGACATTGACAGGGTAAACATAAACACTACAAAAATACAAGTGATGGTTTGTCTTAGGAGATCCCAAGTACCTTAATCTGCTACATAGCACATGATACAACATTTATCTATTATAACATAAAATTAAGTAAAATAAATTATTATAACATATAATTTAAAAATAATCTAGATTTCTTACATAGTAGCACTAAAATCACCTAAGCATTCAAATACTCAACGAAAATTACAAATAATATAAAGAATAATTACCTATTCCCATTCATCAAATATCAAATTATTTACTTGGATTAGCAGATTCTTGAACAAAATGCATATCACATATACGAATAATCACTTTTTTAAAAATCTGAAACAGAATTGCTAATGTTATCTGAAACTTCCACATTTCCCAATTTGAAGGTATGAATGATATAATCCAAGTTATATGTCCTAATTTTGCCTTTCTTAACTAGCTCTTGTTTTCATTTTGGACCCTACTCAAATTGTGCCTAGAGCTGCTGAAACTGTGCAGCTTCTCAGAGACATCTTTGTGATTTTGCTACTTTTGGGTCTTGACAGCACATCCAGCCTATGCCTGATAATCCATCTCAACCATACATGAAGGAAGGTGTTTAATAGCAACCAAGAAGGAGGATTTCTAAGAGGAGAACAATAAATGACAGCCTTTCAACCAACAACAAACATTTACATTTAGAAAGATTTTATGGTGAGTATGCAGGAGTTATGATGAAAATAATTGAAGGTGAAAAGACAAGAAATTGAATGCAGAAAAGAAGCCAAGAAAGGGAAGGGGAAGGCAGAAGAGACACGATTTCGTTACTTTTAAATTTTATGTATACAACAGAAAATTACTTCGTCTGCTACTTTGTGGTTGTCATAGGTTCCTCAAAAATTAGTCCAATAACCAGAGAACAAAACTTCCATGCTCTTTTTTCTTCCATCATTTCTTGTCTCTGAGGTTGTGTTAGTTCCATTGGCTCCACCAGATCTACTCCCACTTCTCTATCCTGCTCTGCACTCCTGGACAGTATCCTCCCATCCATTGGGATCCGGCTTCTCTCTCATCAGTTCGAGCCAACACTAAGAGATCAAAGAGTCGGGGGAGAGCAAGGTACCTCCCTCCCTCTGAGACTGACTTTAGCTGGTTATTGAAAGGTCATCTTTTGCTTACAAGGATTTGACAGCCAACACTTCCTCTTATCTCATTTATTCTAAAGCTTGTAAGCTGCTGTCAAGAGCTCTACTTTCTGTCCATGTCATGCTCTTACCAGTTACTCAGTTTTCTCTACATTCTTTTGACGTAGTTATAAATAGTCTCTTTATTAAACACATCACAAATTATCCAACTTGAAAGCACCACTTAATTTCTGCCAGAATATGACAAATTAGAGGTGGAGGTTTTTGTTGTTCTGTTCTCTCCAATATCTCCCTTAACAGAACCTATTTATCTTGTGCTGAGAAAAGAAGGTAAGAGGAAAAATATTAGTAGTAGATGGAAGTTACATAATACTGAGAAATTCCCATTGGGTGACAAAATTTTTCTGCCTATGTTTCTCAACGGACTATTGGATTTTATTATTGCTTAATGAGAAATTAATTATGAAAACAGGATTGGTCCTGTTCCACTTAACAAATTGCAACTTGCCCTCTAACCTGTACCAGATCAAGTCTCCATGTGGAGTGTGGTTGTGTCCATAAATACTGTTTTCTTGTATACAATATTGGAAATTACCTGGAAAGATTATTCTCTACTTACAGAATCTGAAAATGAATGGAATGGGCTTCCCACTCTCAAGTTCAACAGATATTTTTTGATTTAAAATGTTTTGCTTTAGGGGAACAATACACACTGGTGCTTATCAGAAGGTGTAGGGTGGGAGGAGGGAGAGGAGCAGGAAAAATAACTGGTGGGTACAAGGCCTAATACCTGGGTGATGAAAAAATCTGGACAACAAACTCCTATGACACAAGTTAACCTATTTAACAAACCTGCACCTGTATCCTGAACTTCATAAATGTTTAGGAAATGTTCTATTTTAATATTGCATCATAATCAACATGTAAGATGAGAGGCTGAAGGTCTCTGCTCTTACAAAACAAAGATCAGGTGAGACTCTGTGGTCATATTTTCAGGTTATTGAAATATTTTGGCTATAATTCTTACAAGCATCACTATTATTAAATGCCTGTCAAATTTAAAAGCTTTGCAAATTCCTCTCTTCAACGTATCCATTTACTTGTATGTCCACAGAATAAGTTTGCATTCGTCAGCTTCCCAGCTCTTTTTTAGTGTCCTTGTCTCTGCGTCCCCATCGCCTCTCACACCATTCACAGGTGTGTTATCAATTATATTTTAAGGATCAATTTATGTATGTAGTTACCATGCAATCTTACCAAGACCACATCTTAAAACATGCTTTGTAACTGTGTGTAAATAGGTACAAATCCTTAAAAAGCTTAAATAATATCAGTATTTTCCAAATATTTACCAGTGAACAAATAGCATTAGTTTTCTTAGGTGTTTTGACATCCAAAGCACATGGCTAAAAAAAAAAGCCAGTTCCCATATCCCAGACAGGTTTCTTCATCCTTGGCGCTGTTTACGTTTTCAGCTGTATATCTCTTTGATATAGGGAATTGTAATATACACTGCCAGGGTGTTTAACAAAAGACGTGGCCTCTAACACACCACATGCTAGAAGCAGCATCTCCGCAACTGTCAGAATCAAAAACACCTCCAGACATTTCCAAAATCTTCCTGTTGGGGGCCTGAGGGAGAGGGAACAACCACCTCTGGTTGAGAACCACTGGTATAGAATGAAGACATTATTGTTGCCACCCTATGGCCCCTTAATTATGTAATATTTGAATGAAAACGTTAAAATTCTAAAAAAGAAAAAAACACATAACTGGTCATATTCCAGTCTATTGAAGGCCTTTTTGTGGTCTAAAATATTACAGCTTTCAGTTTGAACATCTTTATCAAACAAGAGGCAGCAGAGCTGAATACTAAAAGCAACTGCTTCCTGAATTCAGATTACCACTCCTGGTGGCTCTGGGGAAATTATTGAACATCTCTGTTCAACAATTTTCTTGCAGGATAAATAGGAACAATTTATACTATTTTATAAAGCTGTTGAAGGATTAAGTCAATTAATACTTGCAGAGTACTTAGAAAACTGGGAATATAGGGTGAACTCTTATTGTTTAGACATAGAAGAATGGACTTTGGGGAAGAGGTGAGGTTAGTTGACATACAGTACAAATCCTACCACCATTTATATAACCTCAGAAGAAAAATCATAGAACTTGCCTCATTTTCAATTCCTTTACACATTAAAGATGGTCTTGAAAGGTGTGCAAAACCATAATATTTCAAATTCTGAGGCTTTGTTCATGAAGCCACGTTACTAACAATATTCAAGACAGAAAAGAATTGAATTGTTAAACATGTGTGTGTGTGTCTGTGTCTGCATGTGTCTATGTGTCTGTGTGTGTGCCTGTGTGTGTGCACTGCTGCTTTGATGAGGTGTTTCATTGTAACATGCAGCGTTTCTAGTCATACAGAACATGGTTCAGCTGTATTTACCACTGACACACTTTTTTCTGTTACTTGCTTCAATTTGCCTTTACCAAACAATAGGCCTTCTGCTTGTAATACTGTCAGAAATACTAAAATGGAAAATAATGCTAGTATTTGAATTCTGTCCAAGTTTTTGGTGGCTTTTGGTTTTAGTAATATTTTAGCTAACTCATAAACTGAAAACAGAAATGGAGAAGGAACACATCTAGAAAAATAAAATTATAAAGAGTACTCTGAATAATATATAGAAATTTCTAAGTTTAAAGCAGAAACTCATTTTTTTATAACTAAAAAGAGAATAGGATAATTATATCATTGTGTTTCTGGACAAAATAGAACATTTCCAGAGAGTAACAAGCCATGCATCTGGGGAGAAAACCTCTTAGATTCCAGGTGATATGGAAAAGATGAGGGGGAGACATGAATTAATCTTCTCCAAGGAAGCACACTTCTATACCTCTTTAAAACTATTGAAAGTACATTAATTTTAACTAATTATTGGGTCTTCCATCCCCCAACAAAAAACCCTGAACACAATTGGATTACCAGTCTACTTCAACTCTCCAGGAAGTCTACCAGAAGCAGTCTATTAGAGTAAGATGGTCCAAACACTGTACCTCCCATGCAAAATTCCTGTCAGTATTTCTGGTTTTCTGCCATGTCCTCATACCCAAAGCCATCACTCATAATGCCTTAGGGCAGAATGCCACCCAGTTAGTACAATACATATAAAGGACAGGTTTGACCACCTCCTCTTAAAAGAGAGTCCCTTTATCAACAAAATACTAGACTCAATTTTTAAGAAAGGGAGCCCCTAAAGGTCTCCCAGTGAGCCAGGGTGCCACTTCGGAAGCAATATGAACTTTTGTCCCCAGTTGATGTAGGTCCCACTTGGGAGAGTGATCACAACAATTATAAACAATATTTTATTTCCCCAGGGGCAATATTTTGTTTGGAACCAGGAACTAACTAACATCCTTCCAAAACATGGTGACTTACCCCTGAGAAACAGTCTTAAGAGACCCACAAGCATTTCAGGACAAACCACCAGAACATCATGTAATGCTCAGGTGCATGCAAAGGATTTTTATATTTTATTTTATTTTTTTTCCCAAATGAGCCTACCCTAGGTTGCATGGAGGTTTGAAAGCGATAATCAATCGAATTCTAATTTAATCACAAATTATGCAGCAATTCTTACAGCATGGTAATTATTCTATTGGAAATATCGGTATGAAGTTTGTGACTCTAGTTGAGATGATCAGTGCCATCCTTTCAGGTTAGGAAAGCATTCAGTTCAGCCTCAAAGAATGGGCCAGGGTTGTTATGAAAGACAGCTTTGTCCTAAACATTTTCCTTAAGGGTCAAGGCAGATTCTATACAATATATGTACCTATACCTGGATTAATGCCTCCAGAAAAATGCAAAGGTCAATATAGAACCTCAAAGATAATCCCACCTGGATTTCTAAGGTATTCCTGATTGTTAGAAACTTTGTTCAGCTGTTGAGTTTGGAACACTGTGGAACATTTTTAAGGCCATTACATTAGGTTGCCACATCCTGATGTTTAGAGTCTTGATAAGAATAGTCTTAATTAATTGAGCATTGTTTATAAATAACAAATTTGGTCACAGCCTATGCTAGTCAAACAATCTGAGTGGCCAACTGGGCATCGTATTCATGGTCAGAAGATAAGACAGTGTCGTAAGGAGGGGCAGTGTAGAAAGTCATGGGATGAGTCTCCACAAGTTTTTCGTGTTTTGGCACATCTTGCAAGTGGAGGCATCACCCCTTGATTCCAGGCTATTTTTCCAAGGATTTTGTAAACATTCATATAGAATATTTTACACATTTATGAGACATGTTATATTTTATTGCGTGCATAGAATGTATAATGATCCTGTCAGGGTATTTGGGGTATCCATCACTTTGAGTATCTATTTTTTCTATGTATTGGAAAAAAAATTGAGGTTTTCTCTTATAGCTACTTTGAAATGTATTCTACTTTTTCCTTTCTATAATCATCCTTCTCTGCTATGAAACATAACTTATATTTTCTACTTTAGTGTATATTTGCATTCATTGACCTACCTCTCTTCATCCTTACTTTCTCTCACACACCCTGCCCAGCCTGGTATTTATCATCCCACTTTCTACTTCCCTGGGATTAACTTTTTTGGCTCCTACACAATAGTGAGAACATGAAAAGTTTCTCTTTACATGTCTGGCTTATTTCACTTAACATGGTAACCTCCACTTCCATCCATCTTGCCACTTTGTATGGCCAATAGTATTTCATTGTGTATATACACGCTACATTTTCTTTATCCATTCATCCACTGATGAATACATAGATTGATTTCATATCATTTCTACTGTGAATAGTGATGCAATAAAATCTCTGAGTTCAGATATCCCTTTGATATACTGCTTTATTTTCCTTTGGATAAATATCCAGTAGTGGCATTGTCAGAGCATACGGTAGTTCTATTTTTAGGTTTTTGAGAAATCTCTGTACTGTTATTTACAGTGGCTTTACTGTTTACATTCCCACTAACAGTGTGATAGAATTCCCTTCTCTCAACACTAGGGATGTTTTTGTAGTGTGCAGCCCTGGTGGGCAGAGATAGTATCTTCCTCCAGAGAAAAAGCATACAGGCTGGTTTAATAAAGATAATGTTTTCTTCAGTGCCAAAGGTCAGGCAGGTTTGCATAAAGCCCAATGTAATAGAATGGGATTTTGTGAACTCAGTATTCCTTTCGAGATTTAATGCAACCCATTGTGGACTCAAGTGTCACTTGGCTTTCCTTTTGCCACCATGTGTAAATGTGGGTTTAGTGTAACAACACAAGAACATATTGATCTCTGGCTATAGCTACTGCTATAAGTAATAAACCTACTTTGTCACTGGCCCGATAGTCTCATTTTCTGTCAGCATCAATAAAACTATAGCAGACAAATCTGTTAGTTGGCCACTAGGATAAAATTGCAAATCTTTACCATTCTTGAGACAAAATAGTATGGGTATACATTTTTTATCTCAACTACAAAACTGCCGTAACTATTACTGCATGCTATTTTCCATTTTAACACTGAACATTCTATATGTGTTTTTTCCTAATCATTGCAATGCTATGAGATTCTACAATCCAAGGTGATCATAAGCAATCCTAACACATAATCACAAAAGAAAGAGACACTGCTATATAGAACCACTTCACTTTCAAAGGAAAGTGAAGTGTGTGCGTGTGTGTGTGTGTGTGTGTGTGTGTTTTGTCTCTTCTACTTATGTCTTTATCTTGTATTCTCTGCCTCGATTCTGTTAAATTCTGTAACTTAAAACCTGAGTGAATAAGTATTAAAAGTGAATATAAAATGAAAATAACTGAATGCTTATAAATAGAATACAGCTTTTATAAATTAAAGAAAAAAAGTCCCAGACAATTGTCCAAAATTTTATCAAGATCTTACAATATATAAATTATCAGTTCCTGTAACAAATCGCTGTGAGAAAATCAGTTCTTTGGGAAATGCCTTTTGGGAAACGAGGTTCATTACTTTTTTGGTTGATATTCATTATAGCAACAATTGAAGCTAATCCTTACTGAGGTTCCACCATTTACCCAGCTTATGTAGGTGAAAGCTAAACCTTAAAGTCTTTATAGATTGTGAAATTTATATACCCAGAATCAAACCTATTTGAACTCAATAGTAAATTGAATATTAATTGAATATGGTCAGTGTTGTTAAATTTTGTCAGGTGAAAATATTAACAAAAATTGAAAATGTCTCAGTTCTTTTATTTTCACTTGTGTTTCATAATTCTGCAACTCAATTAAACTGAATAATAAGTAGACACAAATAAATATTTTTGCTATATTCTTTGATCAGACATACAATTTACATACATTTATTTACTATGTTCAATTAAGAAGCAAAATATCTGGAGCAGCGAGACTGGCTTCTCTATTCCTGATATGGAAATTGCTATTCATAAACCTCATATTTTTAAACAATTGCTTGAAGTTTACATTAAGCACGTTGATTTATTCACAATTGCTTTAATCTTATGCTTGTAAATGAATATAAGCTTTTAAATAAAGATTTATGTTAATGGAGCCTTACACATTTAAACATATTGGGAAAAAACAAAAGAAAACATGCATTAATGTTAGAGAGAATCTTATGCAGTGGTTTAATTATACTTTGTAAGATATTACCATGCTTGTTATCTAACAGTGACAGAGAGGAGTCTCATGACCTTTCAAGTTTTTAGAACCATGCAGGAAACAGCAATTTCAAAAGCATTTTTATCTGTGACACTGCACAGCAAGACAAAATGTAAAATTCAGAAGTTACATGCTATGATAAATCTCCAAAGAAGTTCCTTTTTCACATTCATTGACATTTCCATACTGCAGAGATACATTTTTCAGAGAACTTTGCCCAATAAAAGTAAATTAGATTAATGGAAGGGAAAAAGAACCATAATTCTGTATAAGCATATTATGTGAATCTAGTTCTATTCTTCTTTTTGATAGAAGAGTTTCTTTTTTCAAATGTCATGCTAAAAATTGAAACAATTGGACTTTTTATATCTAGATATGTCCACAAGAATGTTTTCTTACCCATTTAAAATGAAATTTAATGTTTACTTATTAAAATTAATTGTAATAATATGATATCTAATTTAAGATTGATTTTAGGCAAAACGATGACATTGATTTTTGTTATAAAATATAAAAATGAAGTTCTCCTTCCTAACTATAGGGTACTTTGTTGATAGGGTATTTTTAAACACAAGATGCAAAATAATGTTATTCAACATAGATGTCTTTCCATAATATAAAGAAGATTTTTGATGCTCATGGAATTGGCAAAGACTCTTGATATTATGAAAGAAGAATGAGGTTTGGTTACACAAATTGTCTAGGGACCCACAGATAGGAATGACAGCATTAGTAATGGCTTGATTAGGTGAAATAATTTTTCACACTCATATTGAGAGGTATTTATGCATAAATGACTTGTTTACCCTTTATTTGGTGTATTTTAACATAATAGGAGGCAACCGGACAAGATCATGACTAAGTAAATTTTGATCTACCATGTGTGTTTGACACTAGCCTTTATATTAAAATGCTTTTCCAGGCATAATTTTGAAAGTTTAGGACACTTCTTTGGGAACAGATAAATGAAATCTAAAAGAACTGGACAACATTATTTATTTTTAAATACTTCATAAATATTTATATATATAAATATAGACTACATGTTAGGCTATGTTTTAAAAGAATAATCTAAACCAGGGTTACTGCTTTTCTGTTGAATATAGCTCTAAAATATTTGCCTCAATAGCTTAGTGAATATACTCAGTCATTTAAAAAAAAAAACACTAAACTTTTAAGGCAAATATTCCAATAGCTATATTCAACAGTAAAGCAGTGAGCTTTGGAGTCTTCTATGTGAAAATATAATATAAAGATATTTTCAGTCAACTGCCCTAAAAAAAAATATCTTGTGTTCCACTTATTTGTTTCTTCTTTCCTTCTCCCAAAGCCCTGGCAGAATCACTTTTTGATTCCCTGGAGAGACACTTGTGATTGTATTTTGATATTTACACACACTATTCACCAAGTGTGATTCACACTATTACACACACCATTGAGCATTATTTTCTCAAATTCATTTTCTCTCACCCATCAGCCAAAAATTAATCTTTAGAATAAATGTCATTAGAAGATTATTTGTTCTAGAATTGAAATTATGTGAGACGTTTTTAACAAGCAGAAACGAAGATTAGGGATATGGTTTTTTGCTAATGCTTCCTCAGACCTGTGACACTCAAAAGGCAATGATGATGATAAAAGAATAATTTCTAAAAAAAATAATACTAGAAAAATAACTTCAATGGGCCCATATTTTTTAGTTAATTCATTTTTTAATTACTTCGCTAGTTTTGGATTCCTCTACAATCCTTAAGAATTAGTAATTTCTGATTTTGTTCATCTATTAATCTATTTGCTAATCTATTTTTAGTTTAGTTTTTTTGAATAAGTTTTCTCTTTTTTCTGCACTGAATATAAACACCTTGAAAGCTGAGATTAGATTTGTCTTGAATTCTGCTATACCCCAGGCATATTCTACCTTACTCACTAAGTTAGCACTCTCCTCTCTACATATAGGTAATTTATAAACATACTTCTCAGAGCCTTTATTACAAAATTCTACATGTGTGTAAAACATTATAAATCTAGTCTATTTATTAAAGATTAATTTTAGTAATTAGTAGTATTTATAAAGAAATAATATTTTGATGGCTGACACCAGGAAATCAATTAGTGTCTCAAAAATGATCACGGTTTTCTGCTTATTCTTATATAAATTGGCAGTTACAATTTCTAGATTTGGACTTAGAAAAGAATGATAAATGTGAGAATTGTGGCGTGTTTTAGAAAATAAACTTCAGCACAAAAGACCACACCAGCAGTAGTGGATGTCCAGGGGATTACTAGAAAATCTTGATGTTTGTCCTGTGAAAATACTTTCCTACTCTTACAATAGTGTAAAATATAGAAACTTTAACATTTGAACAAAGCCACACTTAAGAGAGAGCTTGAATAAACAAAAAACGAATGACAGAAAATGTTGATGAGGATGCGGAGCAACGGAAACTCTTATTCATTGCCAGTTTAAATGCAAGATGGTAGTCACTTTGGAAGACAGTCTGGCAGTTCCTTAGAAAACTAAGCATATTCTTACCATGTTATTCTGCTTCCGTGCTACATAGTATTTACATAACAGAACTGAAAACTTAAATTCACACAAATATTTATAGCACCCTTATTTATAATTTCAAAAGTGCAGGAGCAACCAAGGTGTCCCTCAAAAGGTCATTGGATAAATAATCTTCGGTACACAGAAACAGTGGATTGTTACTCAGAATTAAAAAGAAATCATATTATGAAGCCATGAAAAAAAATAAGGAAAAATTAAGTGCATCTTATTAAGTAAATGAAGACAATTCAATTAAGTAAATAATTAAGTAAATACAATCAAGTAAACGAAGAGGCTACGTACTATTTGATTCCAACTACGTGAAATTCTGGAGATAGGAAACTATGGAGACAGTAAAAAGATTGGGATTGCCAGGGCTTTGGGAGGAGGAAAGAAGCAACAAATAAGTGGAACAAAGGGATTTTTTTAGGGCAATAAAATTATGCTATGTGATATTGTAATAGTGAATACCTGTCATTATATATTTGTCAAAATTCACAGATTGTACAAGATAAAGAGTGAATTTTAATGTATACTATAATCCTTACTCAATAATGTATCAAACTTGGCTCATCAACACAATTACGCAGGGTGTTATACTAAAAAAGCTGGGATGAGTGTGAGGGAGTTATGGGTGCTCTGCACTCTCCACACAATTTTTCTGTAAACCTAAAACTGCTTAATAAAAATAAAATTTATTAATTTTTATAAATGAGAGGTAAGTAGAAACAAATACATGAGATATTCTAACATGTTATTCACATTATTCACATATTCACAACTTTTTTTAAAATGGAATCTTGCTCTGTCGCAAGACTATGTTTTAATGGGAATCTTAGCAAAATATTAGGGAAGAGTCTTCACTCACTGCAGACCAAGATTTTGCTTTCCTTGTTGGTAACAATTTTAAGACAGCAGTTTCAATGCTTATAATTATGTAATATTGGTTAATAATTGGAGATGTTCATAACATTACACAGCTCTTTCCTGTTGTGTCTTTGAATCATTTTTAAACTTTAAAGAGAATTCCATGCTTCTTGTCATCTTATATGAGCGGATCATGCAAAAAAAAAAAAAGTTTTTTCTATTCAAGGTCCAAGTTTTTTGACATAAACTAACCCCAGATTCACACCAATAAACAGAAAATAGATAGATCTCATTTTTAATTGAATCACACAAGTAGAAAAACTATATTGTTTAAAACAAGATGTGGGCTGGGCGCAGTGGCTCATGCCTGTAATCCCAGCATTTTGGGAGAAGGAGGTGGGCAGATCATGAGGGCAAGAGATGGAGACCCTGCCTCCACTAAAATTAGAAAAATTAGCTAGGAGTGGTGGCACATGCCTGTAATCTCAGCTACTCAGGAGACTAAGGAAGGAGAATCACTCTGTGGCCCAGCCTGGAGTGCAGTGGCATGATCTCAGCTCACTGCAACCTCTACCTTCCCAGTTCAAGTGATCCTCCTGCCTTAGCCTCTGACTTCATTTGTTTTTGGAAACCCAAGAACACACCAATGTAAAGAGTCACAAGAGTGGCAGAGATGGGGTTAAGCATGGTTCCAAGAACAGAGACTTTTATACTTACAAAAACCAATTTATTTACTAATGTTTACAATCCTTGCAAATTTAACATAGACCAATGTCATATATCATTATTTCTCAAAGACCATCTGGTCCCTTGATGGCAAGTGAACAATTGAAACCCTTGAAAGAGAAATTGTGTTTTGTGAGTTACATGACTATCTACCTTTTGCTTCTGAGGTCTCCTCTGTAATCAGGAGAAGAATGCAGGAACTATATGTCAATAATCTCTTTCCATGTTAGAGTTTACCAATGAGATTAAATCACGTGAAGGTTGACAGGGAGAGAGAAACAAATTCCATTAGTCTTAGGCAAGCATTGTGACCAGAGGTGGAAACTCACAGCAGTCAGATGAGGTGGCTGCATAGACTTTGTGTGATCTCCCATTTCATGCTTGTGTTGTTAGGAGTTCTGCTGCATCACAAACCTTTTCACAGGGGATACACAGCTCAATTAAAAATTTAAAGTGATAGAAATTCAAGCAAAAATAAAATATGATGAACACATTCTCCAATAAAACATATTTTATTTTAGCTTGAATTTCTGCAAATATAAAATTTATAGAGAATGGATATATTCTATTGATGATTATAATTTAACCTTTAAATTATTTGTTAATATCTTGCATCTTAATACAAATATTATTCTTCATGTAATCACTCAATTTTTGTATTTAATTGAGGACCTGTTGCTATAGACTCTAAACAGCTTATAAATGTTTGGACAGTGCTGAGGCAAGGTGATGAAGGAATAATATAGTGCTATGATCACCTCTGTCTAGTAGCTGTTATCCAACATCTGAGTACTTAGATTTTTTGAGAGGTGGTAAACTACTGTGTTAGAAAATACTAGAAAAATACATGATTGTATTTTTCATGCCCAAAGTCTAACATGCTAAATAAAGAAAAGGATTCTAAAATTCGTTTCTTTAATATTTTAAACAAAAGTGAATTTTCCTGGTTAAATATCCTACTTAATTGCATTTCTTTTTTTTTTTTTTTGAGACAGAGTTTTGCTCTTGTTGCCCAGGCTGGAGTGCAATGGTGCGATCTCGGCTCACCACAACCTCCGCCTCCTGGGTTCAGGCAATTCTCCTGCCTCAGTCTCCTGAGTAGCTGGGATTACAGGCACACGCCACCATGCCCAGCTGAATTTTTGTATTTTTAGTAGAGACGGGGTTTCACCATGTTGACCAGGATGGTCTCGATCTGTTGACCTCATGATCCACCCGCCTCGGCCTCCCAAAGTTCTGGGATTACAGGCATGAGCCACCGCGCCCAGCCTAATTGCATTTCTAAAAATGGCCTAAATAAGCATTGTTCAATATATGTGGTGAGATTTTTTTTAAGTACTTAATTATAATGTTTTATTTGATGAGACTAGCTGTTAGGTAATTTTTTCTTTAATGGGAAGAGGAAAAACATACTTAATAAAATGTAAAAATAATACTGGAAAAATGTTTTAAATGATTGCTAAGTATTTTTTTGTGAATACCTAATTAGTTGGCTAAGGGTGCCATAACTAAATAACACAAACTAAATCGTTCGAATGACATAAACTGTTTTCACTCAATTCTGGAGGCTCAATGTTTAAGATCATAGTGTCAGCAGGTTTGAGTCCTCCTGAGGCTTTTCCACTCAGCTTGCAGTTGTGTGCCTTCTAATTGTGTCCTCACATTGTCTCCCTCTGTCTGTGTGCTCTACAATCTAATCTCCTCTTCTTATATGGATACCAGTCATATTCAACTAAAACTGCACCCTAACAACCCTAATTTAATTGAATTATCCATTTCAATATTTTATCTCTAAAACAGTAATATTCTGAAGTACTACAGGTTAGGACTTCAGCATATTAATTTTGGGGGAAGGGATGCAATTTAACTCATAACACTTGTGAAGTTTATCTCATAGAAATATAACTTTCTATGGGTCTTTCATGACAAGGAATGTGAGATGAATGCTATGGTCTGAATGTGTTTCTTCCAAAATTCAGGTGTTGCTAATATGACAATTTGTTTTGTTTTTTTCAGACACAGTTCTGCGCTGTCACCCAGGTTGGAGTGCAGTGGTACCATCTTGGCTCACTTCAACCTCTGCCTCCCAGGTTCAAGCAATTCTCCTGAATCAGCCTCCTGAGTAGCTGAGACTACAGGCACATGCCACCAAACCTAGCTAATTTTTGTATTTTTAGTAGAGATGGGATTTCACCGTATTGAACAGGCTTTTCCTGAACTCATGACCTCAAGTGATCTGCCCGCCTCGGCTTCCCAAAGTGCTGGGATTACAGGCATAAGCCACCAGGCCCAGATCAGCATAATGATAAGAGGAGGTGGTGCTCTAAAGAGGTGATTAGATCATGCGGGTTTCTACCCTCAGTTGGACTAAGGTCTTTATACAAGAGGCTTCACACACCATTTGGCTCTAGCTTGAGCTTCTGTCTCCAGCCATGTGAGGACACAGCATTCCTCCCTCTGGAGGATTTACCAACAAGGAACCATCTTGGAAGCAGAAAGCAATCATTTCCTAGACAACAGAACCTACTAGAGCCTGGATCTTGAACTTCTCCATATTCAAAACTATGAGAAATAAATTTCTGACCATTATTAGCTACCCAATTTTGAGTATTTTGTTATAGAAGCACAAAATGGATCAGGATGATGAATTTTTATCTGACACTGCGACACCATTGTAGGAGCAACATGTTTATTGTGTAATCTCTTGAGACTTATTCAAAGTTAGAAATAAGGAGGAATAAATTCTACTGTCCACAAAGATTCTTTCAGCTTTGAATTTTGATGGATCCAAACACAACATTTAATTGTAAGTGGTATTAAACTGAAGAACAAAAGAAAATTATGTGTATTTATAGATGTTTGTGGAGAGAGATGAAAAAAATATTGACAATACTTGACATATGCAATGCAGAGCTGGTGAAAATCAGAAAGCATGATTCCAGGAAAATAAAGCTAGTTGGCTTCCAACTGGTAAAAGTTCACACTATGAAGAGTTCATTTCCCCACACTTCCTGTCTTCATAGGCCTAAGCCTTCAGAAGAACAAGTTTCCACATAAGGGTCAACAAGTAATAAGTCGAGACAAGAGTGCACAATGAAGGCAGAAGATGAGGGGATCTCAGGTTGCATCTCCTGAGGCACCAGGATACAAAGGTGAACAAAGCACACAGCACGTCATTTGATGTGATAAGTTTCATGGACATATAAGTACGGAGGAAGGAATGTTGAGGTGTATGTTGGGTGGGGCGTGGAAATTCAAATGTGATCCTCATCATTAAATATACTTGAAACAAATTTGGAAAGGTGAAGTAAAGAAGTAGCCAATTTCCTGACACTCAAGGATTGCTTCTACAAGTGCAGAAAACAATGACAACTTCAGATATTCTATGAATACAGATCCTTTTATCAAATTCTTTGGTTTCAAGTAATAATGGTGTTGGTGTGGTCAGAGTTGTGAAAAAGGACTGTTGATTCCAACACAGTCTCAAAGATGGCATGTTGAACTAATGTGCTTCTACAAATGTGTCTGTTGTTCTGGAGCCCAAATTTGGAAACCCAGTCTAAAAAATACCTCTTCATCTTTATATGATTTTGAAACCATTTAATTCTTTACTTTTCTGTATGTCTGGAGGCAGTACTACATGTTGGAAGTTTGAAAAAGTAGAAGATTTAAGTATCTACTTAAGATAATTGAGGAGTGATTAGTCCAGAGAAAGATTATAGGATTCCTTGCAGGTATAGAGCCTACTGGAGGTCAGTGGTGATGAAATTAAAATGAGGTCATTCATAATGATTGGTTTTCACTAGTCCTCAGTATCTCATGCCCGTATGATAAGAAGATGTGAATAAGTAAACAATTGGATTTAGCCTGTGCTTTTCCTACTTGCATAAAATGAAGATGTTAATGGGATTTGTGCATAAGTGAAAGATGAAGATTATGATGATAAGCCAGAGAATTTAAGTTTAGTAAAAGGGAAAGTGAGAGCATTTGGTGGTTAGAGACAGTGAAAGGGTAGCAGAAACTATGGATTGGACAAGGCAATTAAATAGGACATTGTGATGTACAGCAAACGAAAGGAAACACTGGTAAGACAGAAGGTTGATACTGTAGAATTCTGAGATAATAATAAACTATTGTCTGAAGATAAAATTTGTTTATTTGTATTTGTACTTGCATATTTTACCATCTAATTTTTTTGGTTAAAGTTACAAGAAATAGAGTTATGTTCTAGTTTTTTGTAACCAGTGACAATAGTATAAACAAGAATTGAGTACATTCTATTTTGGAGACTATTCTATGTGATTTTATGTATTAAATAATTGATATTTAATGCAACTCTATGAAGAAGGAAATATTATTAAGTCTATTATGTAGATGAAAAAAGAGCAGGAAAGCAAAATGTCACAGGGCTGGTAAATTGCTGAGCTGAGATTAGAACCAAGTAGTTTGACTTTAGAGCCTGTGTGCTTACCTGGAATTTTACATGTTCTTGATGATTTCCTGGAATTTTACACTTTCTTGACTAGATTCTAGACTGATTTCTATCTTTCTTTTCTCCCATGTTAGCGATTTTATTTGACTAAAAGATTATAGATGTATGTGCACAACTGAATACTTGATTGTATACTTAATTCATAGTGATACCAGCCTTTAAAATGGCTTATATGATGAAATGAAGAAATATATCTGCTATAAAGGTTTTGGAGTAATGTATTTGTGACTATATTTGTTAATGTTTATAATAACATCAGACCAAACATGAAGAGTTCTGATCAAATGCACAATAACCATTGTGCAAACATTCAGCATAGTCATTATCAAAAAATCAAAAACAGTAAAAAATTATCACAGAATTAATCTAGATAATAAATGTAAAAGGTATATTAAAAATTCTGGAAACTATAAAAAATAAAAAGGATTTTATACAAAGATTTGAGTTTTGTTTTGTTTACAATCTTGACTGTTGCTGCATTGACCCCCAATTTCAACAGTCACTGAAAATTGTAAGGTAAAATTACTTTCCAGTTTTTTTCTAAGTTTCTTAATTAGAGTTTGCTTTCTGAGAACACTCAAAACAGCTCTATGTGCAATGCAAAGTAATTAAGGGAATTCTTATTACTCTTGCAATAAGGAAGTGGCAGCATCAAAAAATTAATTGAATAGTAAATATCACAATAGGGAAACAACATTATTTGAATATCACCATCCTTCTGGCTTGAATCCCAGAATCAAGAAAACTGATGGATTTTCACAAAGATAGGAAATAATGTACAGGTTTTGTTTTCAATATTATTTTATTCAATTCTGTACATGAAGCATATATTTTAATTCTAAATTATCAGTGATCATTTTGCCATTATCTGAAGTTGTATGGGACTCCAAGAATGTAAAAGTGGTCGTGTGTGTGTGTGTGTGTGTGTGTGTGTGTGTGTGTGTACATATGTTCATTTTTTCAAATATACTATATAAGAGTCTCATCAATACTGAGGGCTGCAAAAAATATTTAAGCACTGGTTCCAATTCAGGCAGAATAAGTAGTACATAGATCTGCTGCATGTTTTATTTTATTATTTCAAATATCCACCAATAAAAGGGAAGATGAAATGGTTTGCTCATTTAATTTCCAGATATCACCTCATTTTGAAGAGATAAATGGGATTATCACCTGGAAATTATGATTACAAAAGATTTCAAATAGAAAGGCAAGTGAAACACCTAAAATGACACTGTGAAGCCAATACCGATCAAGAGGTGAAGCATATTGATAGGAAACATAAAATGGTTACATTGAATGATTTCTCCATTCAGGCACTTCATGAGGATGAGAGGCCATTGAAATTCTACCTCATGGGTCTCTTCCCCACCACTAACTATGTAAACTCATGCTCTTGCACTTCTGAGGTGTGATCTGGTATCATTTCTAGAGTCCTCCATGTATTATTCCTTTTTCACACTGCTTTAAATACTTGGGACTGGGTAATTTATAAAGGAAAAGAGGCGTAATTAAGTCACAGTTCTGCATGGCTGGGGAAGCCTCAGGAAACTTACAATCATGGTGGAATGGGAAGCAGACACTTTCTTCACAAGTTGGCAGGGAAAAAAAAAAAAAAAAAGCAAAGTGGGAACTTCCAAACACATAAAAACACATCAGATCTCATGAGAACTCACTCATTATCACAGGAACAACATGAGGGAAGCTGCCCAAATAATCTATTACCTCCCTTCCACAATACCTGGGGATTACAGTTCCCTCCCTTGACACATAGGGGTTAAATTTGAGATGAGATTTGGGTGGGAACACAGAGCCAAACCATATCATTTTGCTCCTCATACTTCACAAATCTTTTTTTTTCACATTTCAAAACCAATCATTCTTTCCCAAAAATATTAACTCATACCAGCTTTAACTCAAAAGTCCACAGCATGACTGAAACAAGGCAAGTGCCTTCCACCTATGAGCCCATAGAGCCAAAATCGAGTTAGTTACTTTTTAGGTACCATGGAGATTCAGACATTGAACAAATGCTCCCATTCCAAATGGGAGAAATTGGTCAAAACAAATTTGAATCCCCTGCAAGTCTCTTTGCTAAAGCGTAGCAAAGTGACCTTTGCTTTAGTTGCCAATAAGTTCTTCATCTCCATCGAGACCACTTCAGCATAGACTTAATTGTCCACATCACTGACAGCATTTTGGTCAAAACTATTAAAAAGGCTCTAGGAAGTATCAAACTTTCCCACATCTTCCTGTCTCCTTTTCATCCCTCCTAACTGTTACCTCTGCCTGTTACCAAGTTCCAAAGTCGTTTCCACATTTTAAGGTATCTTTATAGCAATGTCCACCTTCAGTACCAATTTCCTGTATTAGGCCACCTTTACACTGCTAGAAAGAAATACCTGAGAGCGGGTAATTTGTTAAGGAAAGAGGTTTAATTGACTCACAGTTCGGCATGGCTGGGGAGGCCTCAAAAAATGTATAATTATGGTGGAAGGGGAAGCAGGCAAGTTCTTCACAAGTGGCAGGAAAGAGAGGAGTGAAGGCAGAACTTCCAAACACTTATAAATCCATTAGATCTCATGAGAACTTACTATCATGAGAACTGCATGGAGGAAACCACCCCCTGATTCAATCACCTCCCTCCCTTGACACATGGGGATCACAGGTACCTTTCTTGACACGGGAATTACAATTCCAGATAAATTTCTGATGGGGACACAGAATCAAACCATATCATTCTACCATCCCAAATTACTCCATTATTTGCCAGCAGAAAATATTTTTCTTCTTCAAAAAGCCATTTTCACCTTTTTTCTGGATTGCTATGTAGTGTTCACTCCATCTCACTTACCCCGTATAGTTTTCCCAGGTCCAGAGATTTCTAGTTAACACCTATTCTTGGCATCTTAGTTGGTTATCAGTTTTTTCCAGAATATATTTATTGACTGCTACCCTACTCCACCCATTTTGATTAAATGCGTTAAACATAACTCACGAAATCAGCATATTCATGTCAATATATAGTTATCATAATCTTAGAATTATTCAGATTTTATTGAACTTGGTTTTGTTTGTTCATTTAACCCTCAAAATTGTAAGCTTGGTGGAATTTTGGTTTGGGCTTCTTTATATCTCTAGTACTTAGCACAAAGCATGGCATAAGCTCTCAATAAACATTGGCATTAGTTGGTTATTTGTTAATTTTTTTTTCCCAAGGATGCTCTTACTTCACAGGTTATTCATATACAGTAAAGCATATTCCATATAGTACCATGGATAAGTAATTTTTAGAATATGTAGCGTTATTTCCACTCTTTAAAAAATAGTGACATATGTTTATTCCTATAGTCTCTCAGATATTAAAAAGATGGCATGTAATTGCAAAGCAAAAATGTTTAAAAAATCACATTTTTACATATACGTATTTTCAATTTGTATATGTCCCATGTGGGTATTTTAAATTTATAAGCATAATGTGTATATTTAAAGTAATATACAAAACTTAGAATGAATATTTTCTTCAAATTTAAAAAACCATGCAAATAAATCAAAAATATATCTGTTAGCAAAGCTGAGCTCTTCAGGATCTGCAGGACAACAGCAGCTTATTTGTGGTTAAAAAACACCAATGAAAATTAAACCTGAATCACATGAATAAGCAGACTCCCATTTAAGATTCAGGTACTGCAATGTGTCTGCATTTCAAGATGCCACTGGGTTTCAGTTACAGCAATTAATCAAGATGTTAACAAGGTATATTACTGTAAAATTTTTGTGATGGTCAAAGAATAAAATACAGCAGGAAGAAAACACAAACATCCAAGATGATTGAGACATTGAGGCATATCTTTCATGGTTACCTGTCAATCATATAGGATGTGATTTGGATCCAGATCATGAACTGACAAAAATGTATAATATCTTGGTTTGGTGAAGACTCAGTCATATGCAAGGGCATGTTTTTTATATTTTATATCCCTCTGGATGCATGACCGTATTCAACAGCAGAAATTGGTCAAAACAGTCACCAGATGCAAACAAGCATTTTGGATATATTCTGTACAGAATGGATTGGAAAGATTCCATTCCTTCTGGAAGATGTAGAGAAGAACCATTTTCTTGACTTTTCCAGGTTCTAGAGGCCACCAGCATGTATGAGCATGTGTCTCCACATCCCTTCAAACTCTACTTTTTCTCATTACATCTCTTTCTTTGACTCTCACCCTCTGGCTCCATCCTATGTGGACCTTGTGATCATATTGGGACCATTCATATAATGCAAGGTAATCTCTCCATCTAAAGATCCTCAACTAATCACATCCACAAAGTTCCATATACAATGTAGAGTAATATCAGTCTCAGATATTAACAGGTAGACATCATTTAGGAGGAGATCCCACAGTCAGATTTTAATTTGGGCATTGGACGCTGGCAGAGGAACCAAAGGTAAATTATATTCTGCATGTTTAAATTCTCATATACTGGTAGGATAATAATCATCCTGTACATCGATTATTTTACTTCAACAGACAAGATGTTTCACCTGTCTGTTTGGATATATGTAGGAATATGTTTAATTTTTAATCTTGAATCAGTGTTCATGATCTTCCCCAAATTTGATGTCCTCTAATATGTTGTCTGTTTGCTGAGTTTGTATAATCTATTTTTTAATCTGTATTATCTATTCAAATTCTTGACACTTTTAAAATGTCATCCCTTCTAAATAGCCAATATATTCAATGCTTTTTTTCTTCAGTACGGCTCTTTTATAAGGTTCATTTATCCTTTTCTAGGGATCCTATTTTTACGTAAATTACATTTAAGTCTCTTTTTCACAGCAACATTTAAAGGAATGATCATGATGTCATGTTTAGTGACCAAATATTTCTTATGATCTCATAAATTAATCCATTTCCTGCCACTACAATTTTAGGTAGAGAAAAAAAATAGAAGTAGTGAAAATGTATGTAAATTCCTATGTCATTCCCCATTATATCTTTCCTATATTCCTTTCCTTATCTCAACCATTGATTCAATGGTGACCTCTATACTTCCACGTTTGTTCAATCATGTGACTCATCCCTTCAGTCTTTTCTGAACCCTCAGTTTTTCAAAGAGATGTTTCAATTGTCCATTTTTAAAAATCAGTCCACTGTCTTGTGACTTGTAAGGAAAACGATAACACCATTGTACATATTTCTTCGTTTTAAACAAGCGTTATGGTGCACCTGCAGAAAACTGATCTCTTCATCAGTTGACAAAGCAGTGGATCCAAATTGAAATAATGGTTTTAGCCAAAGACCCCTAATAACATTATGGCATCTTGTTCAGGTACATCATATCAGATATGGAAGTCCAAATCCTAGAATAATTATAATTTAGGTCAGTACCCCCTAATTATTCAGTTAGAATCCTAGAAGGTGGGCAAATATAATTGATTTGTCATTTATGGGTCAGCCTGATCCTCTTGGTTACATGAAACTTAACTGTTTTTAAGCTTATATTTCTATTGACAAAAGTCCAAGTGTTATTCAAACTCTAATTTTTAAAAATAAAGTGGAGTATTCTCCTTTTATTCTGCTAATTGTTGCATTGCTCAAATGACATAATTTCCTCTCATTATGTCTACCTAAGAGGTCACTTCCAATAAAAGAACGAGGTCATTCATTTGTTCATTCTATTACTCCACTGAAGTTAAGAAGTGCTTTTTTTTCCTTCTCTGACTTATTTTCCTTCTCTGCTTATTATGATAATTTTTCATAATAAGTACTTGACACTGTGATTCCTTTTAGTTTCCAGTCATTTAAGACCCATTTTTTAAAGCACACAGCCAGTTTCTTGGCTACAGTCCAAAACTGATATAATCCATACATTATTATTATTATGACCTCCCAGTTTCTCTGATAGAGTGGGCAACACCACTTTCTTTCCCTTGAGTGGATTCATCTTTTCCCTTTATGAAGGGCAATTAGCTATCGGTTGTAATATAGCTGCTTAAAGACAAGGTCAGCTCTCTACCCTTGAACAGTAAACTCTGCTGCCTTTTACTTATGTATGTATTTATTTTGAGATGTAGTCTTGCTTTGTCACCCAGGCTAGAGTGCAGTGACACGATCTTGGCTCACTATAACTTTTGCCTCCTGGGTTCAAGTGATTCTTCCACCTTAGCCTCCTGAGTAGCTGGGATTACAGGCACCTACCATGACACTGGCTAATTTTTGTTTATTTTAGTAAAGACAATTTCGCCATGTTGGCCAGGCTGGTCTCAAACTCCTGACTCCAGGTTATCTACCAGCCTTGGCCTCCCAAAGTGCTGGCATTACAGGCATTGGCCACAGCTCTTGACCACCTTGCTGCTTGTTTAGCAACCTCCAATAGCTGATCATATATAGAAGCTCAATTGGCAGTGAAGTTAGTGCAACTTCTCAAGGGGAACCAACATAACATGACTCAAAGACATGGAAGAAACTTCTCATGTAGGCAGTATGTGCCTCTAGGGATCCTCTGGCACACGTGCTTGAGCATTTAATGTGGAAACATTTTTGCACATTTCCCTCTCTACTGGAATGTTGTTCTGACATAGTCCATATCATGACAGCTTTATGATATCAAATAATAATTTATGCACTTATAAAGAAGAATTTTAAAAATAATAATAAAATCAGTTTTAAATAAAGCCCAGAATAACAATTGCCTTTCAAAGAAATGTGTTTAATAGCAGCCTCAAGTAACTTTCTAGTAAAATCTTAACACTGATAGGTGGCAGTTAAGAGCTTATTCCAAAATTCCTACTAATGTGAGTACAGTGGATGGCATTTCAAATATTGTTGAGCCTGTTTTGCATTCTCAGAGGAATTTACTGAGTTGTGACACCTTGAAGCTCCAAGAGAGATGGTTGTTGCTCAGCGTCCCATACAAATTAACTTTCAAAAAAATAAATTTGTAAAAACAAAACAAAGAAAAAAATATTTTGAATAATAGGTTATTATCTTCCTCAATATAGTATGAAATTTCTCCAGAAACCAAAAATCCAATTAGTCTTGTGCATTTTTTTGGATTTGGAGCTTGCAGAGAATAATGTGTGTGTGTGTGTGTGTGTGTGTGTGTGTGTGTGTGTGTGTGTGTAAGAACTCTATTTCTGGCCCAAGTAGTTCCTAATAAATTCACCATTTTGTGAACCCCGCATTTTAACAAGCTTTATTAGTTAGCCCCCAGTTGTCAAATGATCAGTACAGGAAGATTTCAATATTATATCATATACATAATGAACGACAATATTTAAAATAAAAATCCAAGTCTTCTCCGTTTGTGGTGGTAAGAAGTATTCCCACAGGAATACAAATAATGTTTTACTTTTTCCTGAAAAGAAAGCATTAATCAAATGAATTATACAATAAAGAGATCCTTAATTTGTTGATTGGGACTAGAATAACCTGTTATATGTATTTAGAGAAAAAACAATATCAAAATACCTTAATCACAACCTCATTTTATGCACAAATTAACTTCCAAATCAATCATAGAGAAAATATTTTTTAAGTATAAAAATATTTGTAAACCTAGGAAAGTTAAATGTTTCTTGACCAGAGCATGAAAGCACTACACATGAAATAGTAATAGGACAAATGGGCTACATCAAAGTTAAAAATATCTATTCTTTACCATACTTTTTTGTAGAAAAAGAAATGACACTACTACAGAAATTAATCAAAAAATCTAGAAACATATTTATAACACTTCAAATATTATTCAAAAAACACTCTTACAACTCAATAATGAGAAGATACGAAAATTAAATAATAGACAAAAAGACTGGAACAGGCAATTCACAACAAAAGATATATAAATGGAAAATCATATAAATTATGAAGACTTACTAAATAATATTAGTCGTGAAGGGAATGCAAATTAAGAACAAGATACCACTATTGTTCAGGGCACTAGAATGGCTTAAATTTGAAAGAATGACAATCCCAAATGTTGGTGAGGACATGAAGCAACTGGAATCCATTATACTGCAAAGACTACATGATGGTATATTCATCTTACAATCTATATGACAATTTCCTATCAATAAACATGTATTAATTCTTTCACGAAGAAATTTAACTTTTAGTTATTCACTGAAGATAAATTAGAGTATATAAGCACAGAAAGAATTTATACTAATGTTCATAGAGCTCTGATTTTTAAAAATCTAATATTGTACACAACTCAATAGTATAGCCATGCAATGAAATATTACTCAACAACAAAAATTATTGTTGCTAATATTCATTGCTAATAATGCAACAATATGGAATAATCTGTTTATTGTTGAATGAAAGAAGTCAAACAAAATATTGTATAATTTCACTTATATGAAGTCAAAATTATGATAGTGAAGGTCAGATGAATATTTACTTTGGACAGAACATGAAAGAGATTTCCTAAAAGGAAAAAAAACAGGATCTTCCTAAGTTGATGATAATGGCCTGTATCTCTGTTGAAATGGCGAGTACAAAAACACATATATTTGTCATTGAACTTTACACTAAAAATTACTGATCAATTTACTACTCTATGTATTTTATTACATGATATAGTATACATAGGATATGTCATAATATATTCTACAAACTACCTAGAGAGACATCAATGGCAACCTGTATACAAATATGTTTCCACCAATCAGAATAATATAGCACACTAGATGAAATTAATTATAGAGTCTTAAATTATACACAAATAATAGAGATCATTCAGTACAATCCTAAAACAAAATTAGAAGTAATTGCTTCTACTTGAAAGGACTTAGGGTCATCAATCTTTTAATTTAGCATTCACCATTATCGGAACTCATTTTATTACAGTATAATAGGTTTCATCATCACTTTTTTCAGCAAAAGTGTTGATATAATCAAGAAACTTGTATTGCATCATTCCTTGAGTCCTGGTTTTGATCTTTGAATAGTATGAGGTGGGATGCATTCCTACTTATGACAGAATTCTTTAAATAAAAATATATAACTTTTTAATTATGGTTTTCAGTTTCCCACACTGAAGAATAACTAATTCCACTATACCATACATTATTTTTGAAAAGTGTACTCTTCTTGGTTATCCTTCAATTTTTCAATATCCCTCTTGAAAATTGGCCTTAAAAATAAACAGACTACCTATAGCAGAATTCTCCTGTGAATTTGTGTGGTCCTGGGCTTTTTTGAGTGGTAGACTATCAATTACTGCCTCAATTTCAGAACTCATTCTTGGTCTATTCAGAGATTCAACTTATTCCTGGTTTAGTCTTGAGAGGGTGTATGTGTCCAGGAATTTATTCATTTCTTCTAAATTTTCTAGTTTATTTTTGTTGAGATGTTTATAGAATTTTTTGATGGTAGATTCTATTTCTGTGAGATCAATAATGATATCCTTTTTATAGTTTTTTATTGTGTGTATTTGATTCTTTGCTGTTTTCTTCTTTATTAGTATAGCTAGCAATCCAACTATTTTGTTAATCTTTTCAAAATACAAGCTTCTGGATTCATTGATTTTTTTTTTAAAGGATGTTTTGTGTCTCTATCTCTTTCAGTTCTGCTTTGATCTCAGTTATTTCTTGTCTTCTGCTAGCTTTTGAATTTGGTACCATTCCTTCTGAAACTATTCAAAATAAAAGAAAAAGAAGGATTCCTCCTTAACTCATTTTATGAAGCCAACATCATCCTGATACCAAAACCTGCCAGAGACACAACAAAGAATGAAAATTTCAGCCAATGTCCCTGGTAAACATCGATGTGAAAATCTTCAATAAAATACTGGAAAACCAAATCCAGCAGCACATCAAAAAGTTTATCCACCATGATCAAGTTGGCTTCATCCCTGGGATACAAGGCTGGTTCAACATATACAAATCAATAAACATAATACATCACATAAACAGACCAATGACAAAAAGCACAGGATTATCTAAATAGATGCAGAAAAGGCCTTTGATAAAATTCAACATCTCGTCATGCTAAAAACTCTCAATAATCTAGGTATTGATGGAATGCGTCTCAAAATAATAAGAGCTATTTATGACAAACCCAGTCAATATCATACTGAATGGGCAAAGTCTGAAAGCATTCCCTTTGAAAACTGGCACAACATAAGGATGCCAAGTTTCACCACACCTAATCAACATACTATTATTTTTCTGGCCAGGGCAATCAGGCAAGGGAAAGAAATAAAGGGTATTCAAATAGGAAGAGAGGAAGTCAAATTGCCTGTTTGCAGATTACATAATTTTATATTTAGAAAACTCCATTGTCTCAAATCCAAATCTTCTTAAATTGTTAAGTAACTTCAATGAAGTCTCGGGATACAAAATCAATATGCAAAAATGACAAGCATTCCTATACACCAATTACAGACAGAGAACCAAATCATGAGTGAAAATCCAATCACAATTGCTACAAAGGTAATAAAATACCTAGGAATACAACCTACAAGTGATGTGAAGGACCTCTTCAAGGATAGCTATAAACCACAGCTCAAGGAAACAAGAGAGGATAAAACAAATGGAAAAACATCCCATACTCATGGATAGGAAGAATCAATATAGTGAAATGTCCATACTGCCGAAAGTAATTTATAGATTTAATGCTAGCCCCATCGAGCCACCATTGACTTTCTTCACAGAGTGAGAAAAAAATACGTTAAATTCCTTATGGAACCAAAAAAGAGCCTGCATGGCCAAGAGAATCCTGAGCAAAAAAGAACACAGCTGGAGGCAACACGTTACCTGACTTCAAACTATACTACAAGAGTACAGTTAAAAAAAAAATCATGGTACTGGTACCAAAGCAGATATATAGACCAATTGAATAGAATAGAGGCCTCAGAAATGGCACCACACATCTGCAACCATCTGATCTATGACAAACCTGACAAAAACAAGCATGGAGAAATAATTCCCTATTTAATAAACGGTGTTGGGAAAACTGATTAGCCATGTGCAAAAAACTAAAACTGGACCCCCTTGATACACCTACACGAAAATTAACTCGAGATGGATTAAAGACTTAAACGTCAGACCTAAAAACATAAAAATCTTAGAAGAAAACCTAGGCAATATCATTCATGACATAGGCATGGGCAAAGACGCCATAACTAAAACACCAAAAGCAATTGACAAATAGGATCTAGTTAAACTAAAGAGCTTCTGCACAGCAAAGGAAACTAACATCAGAGTGAACAGGCAACCTACAAAATCAGAGAAAATTCTTGTAATCCATCCATCTGACAAAAGGCTAATATGCAGAATCTACAAAGAACTTAAACAAATTTACAAGAATAAAACAACCCCATCAAAAATTGGGCAAAGAATATGAACAGACACTTTTCAAAAGAAGACATTTATATAGCCAACAAACATATGAAGTAAAGCTCGTCATGACGGGTCATTAGAGAAATACAAATCAAACCCACCATCTCAAGTCAGTTGGAATGGCTATCATAAAAAAGTTAGGATACAACAGATGCTGGAGAGGATGTGGAGAAATAGGAACACTTTTATACACTGTTGGTGGGAGTGTAAATTAATTCAATCATTGTGGAAGACAATGTGGTGATTCCTCAAGGATCTAGAAACAGAAATACCCTTTGACCCAGCAATCTCATTACTGAGTATATACCCAAAGGATTATAAATCATTCTACTATAAAGACGTATGCACATGTGTGTTTACTGTAGCACTGTTCACAATAGCAAAGACTTGAAACCAACCCAAATGCCCATCAATTATAGATTGGATAAGGAAAATATGGTATATATACACTATGTAATATTTGGCAGCCAGAAAAAAAGATGAGTTCATGTCCTTTGCAGGGACAGGGATGAGGCAGGAAACCATCATTCTCAGCAAATTAACACAGGAACAGAAAACCAAACACCACATGTTCCCATTCATAAGTAGTAGTTGAACAATGAGAACACAAGACACAGGGAGGAAAACATCACACACCAGGGCCTGTAGGGGGGTTAGGACAGGAATAGCATTAGGAGAAATATGTAATGTAGATGACGGGTTGATGGGTGCAGCAAACCACCATGGCACAGGTATGCCTATGTAACAAACCTACACTTTCTGCACATGTATTCCGGAACTTAAAGTATCATTTAAAAAAAAAGAAAAGAAAGAAAAACACACAATCAGGAGGCCAATGGAAGAGCAAATAGCTTGGTCCTGAGCACCCCTAATTTGTATCGGGGTGATTAACTCAACTTCTTCTCTTGTTAGGAAACACTTTGGCAGAAACCCCTAGAGATTATTCAGGCAATAGATACATGGTTTGTCTGTGCATACAGGTACAGGCACACAGACACAATTTTTTTTGTTCATAAAGCAGGTAAATAAAGATTAATTGAGCTTTTGGAATAAAATAGACTAGGTAAGGCATGTGAAGAGTAGAGCTCTATTGTTTCTGAACCTTAGACTTCAATCACATTGTGTCTACTGATTTGTAAACCTGAGTCAACCAAATCCCTGCCTACCCCAGAATTGTTACAGCTCATTAGTTTTGACCTAAATATTAGAATTACCCTTATCCTCTTACAGTCTATTACATTTCTAAAAACAATTTTGTCTACGTTATGATTTCACTTTCTAATAAGGTAAATTGAGACAAATATAACTTATATGTCTACATTCAGATATTAAGGAAAATCATGTTGAATCAGACAGACCTATTCTATCCAGGAGATTTACATAAGACAGTAGTTTGGCAATTATCTATCAGAAACTTTTTATAACTGTTTTCACTCAGTAAAAATAACATGCATAATTTATTTCCTCAAATATTCACTCATGTTTTTCATAGAACACATTTTAAGCAAATTCTGTTTTCTAAGCTTTCCATTGCTGTTATGCCATTTTTAAAATTGGCTAGACTTTTTTAGCACTCTTAAAGCAGTTGTGTAATAAATTGTTATAATACTTTACCTCTGGGAAATATTTAATTGAAAACGGCAAACAGGTAATTACAAAACTCTGGGATGCAATAAAAAATTTCTCTGCTATTATAAGTAGTTTGCCTGTAATAGATGCCCTCTAAATACAATTTTATTGATTGCTTCCCCTTTGTATTTAAAAATAAATTCTAGTAAAAATTATAAAGAAATAAATGTTCTGCTTGGTAAATTCAATGAATACATCAGATGTTAAATTACTTTGCCTATGAACACATGATCTCTCATAATTAATTAAATTGCTCAAACTCATTTTTTTATATTAACCCCAGAGAAGCCTGCAGAGGATTTATTCTATATTTTGAAAAGGGTTTAAGATTATTGCTTCTTTTATTACAAGTTACCTAACATTAGTATGGCATTAAAAAACTTGAAACAAATAAAGTCAAAACTAGAGGATATTGACAGATCTTTTACTTGAATTATTTACTAATTAGGGTAAAACATGAAGATTTGGATAAATTTATTAATATTCAACTTAGTTTTAAACTAATATAAACAAAGACAATACTGAAATTTTTCTTTATACTTAGACTGTAAAAAGTACTGTTTTCTCATTTTTAGGCTCCTAAATGCCATTATGTTGTGAATATGTGGCAAAAGAACCATCAGGAATGTTTGTTTCCTCATTCTTCACCAGATGACTAGAATTCCAGTTTTACACTACATCATTATTTTAAGTGAAGCCCACTTGGTATAACTGTCATGTAATCAGAGAAGTCATGATATGGTGAATTTAATTACAGACATAATTACATCCTTTTACTTAATCAGAATAGTAACCTTAATCTTTACCTACAGTAAAGACTCATTTGCCAATTTTACGTGAGATATTTTATACGATTAGTGACTTAAAACATTATTTTAGCAGATACTATCAATAATAATGTCTTTTGATCAGAGGAATTCAAAAGGCACTAGAGCAATTTAGTGCACATTTTTTAAAAAGCAAGTATAGACTCTTCCTATGTAATAGACTCTTACAGTCTATTACATTTCTAAAAACAATTTTGTCTACATTATGATTTCTACTACTACATTACTACTGTGCAATGTTTGGATATTGCAAAATATGTCAGTTGCTCCAGTGCAACAATTACCTTTTGGAAGACAGTATCTGGCGATGAGCAGCCTTTGCTCTTGAGTTAACAAGTAGGGTGAATATGATGCATATATAGTTTTGAGTTTACAACTATACCTGATTAAGGTGACAAATTCAACGCAAAATGTCTTACTGCTAAATCGTATTATGTTGTAAACATATATGAAGCATTATCTGTATCTTTATTACTGTAAATATTTCAGATATTCTGGTTAGCATTACTAGGAGCCTCTTTCTTTAATCCCTCAGGGGAGAATGGTTACATCCTCTTTATACACAAAAACTGGCCATTCCTTAACTGTTTTCTTTTATTGGTAACTTCATTTTAGAATAGCCATAATTACCGGTACCTGCATTCCTGAATTTTCTGGGATAGTATGTTCATATTTCTGTCACAGGAATCTTGGGGTGTTGCTTCACCAGCCAGAAACCTCTGTGGTCAGTGGTACCTTTGCTTGAGTTTTGCTCAGCCTGTTGGGCTTGTTCTGCCCACTCAGCCTGGCAGGCTGTGTTCAGCTTGTGGTACTGGCCTGGATCCCACACCTGCCAAAGTCAAGCCAGGTGCAAAGTGGTGTGGGGTGTGTAAGTGAGCATGGGGTCAGGTCATTCCAGTCTCTGTTCAGCAGTCAACAGAGAGGACACATTGGAGTGGGTAGCTCCTCTCCATAGTTTGCCATCCCATCAACTCTCTGAGTCTGGCTGACTCCTGGGCTTTTATGGACTTCAGAGAGGAGGAAGTGAGTGTCCATTGGTCCATGGATAGTCACAGGCTGGTTTGTATAAAGGACCACAAATCTCAACCCATTGTTCAGAACTCACCACTTGGACCCCAGGCTTCAGACTCTCCCAGGCTTGAAAATGGAGCTCCATTGAGGACCCACCCCCTTCTGCTCAGAAGCCTGTCAGCCTCTTGCCACAGTTCATGTTTGTGCCATAGGTTGTTTGTGCCACAGGGTGCCTGCAGGCCAATGCCAAGCTTCCCTCAGACCCCTGTTAGCCTCCTTTCCATGCCCATGGGCACCCAAACTCTAGAGGGGTTGTGGTGGCATGGGGCTGGCATGTCAGTACTGCCTCAAGTGTTTCCATACCCGCCTGGGCTGCCACAATATCTGAACTAGACCCCAACCTTGCTCCAAGATCAGAGTGAGCACTGGGAGTGGGGAGAGGCCAGGCAATGGAAAAAGACACCTCTAGGGATGTTGGGGAAGAGGGGGCCTTCTTGGGCCCCTGAGACTGCAGAGACACCCAGGTCTGCATTCTCAGCTTGAGCGGTGCAGCTCTGCCTGGGAGGGCTGGGCTCCTGCCTGCTCCTGGCCCCCACTGGCTTTGTGGAGCGCAAGCAAACTCTGATGCACCTCCCCAACTGTAGCCAGCATCATGGCAATGGCTGCTGTACACAGGCCACCACTACCATCATTTGGAAGAAATAATGTATTTTATGATTTTAATATTTTTTTTGTTTGAAAAATTTAGAAAAGCCTGTTTCTCATTGCTCCACATGTAAATCATTAATTTTGGTTCACAATTGATTAGTTTATTATTTGCCAACATGGAAATAGAAATTTCTGTGGCACAAGTAAGAGATATTGTGTCAGGGAATTCTAAGGCCAGAGTTGTTGCTCTAGAAAAAAAACCAAGCAAGCAAACAAAAAGCAAGTAAACAATGAATTGAGGTGAGAGAAAATTGGTTATCAATGGTTCACGGCCAATGAGAAGCTAGATAATATGCATTCTATCATTATGTTATTAATGATGATATTTACAATAAAATATTTGGAATGCATTCATATTCCCTAATGGATGTGTTAGGAAGCGGTTAATAGATTTTTAATAATTTTAGTCTATATTATTAATATATTAGTAAAACACATTCACTTTTTTCAAATTTGTTACCTCTATACTCGTCCTTTTGTTTGGGAAGAGCCTGATTAACATGAGCCGATTGAAAAAAGAAAAAAACGTTAATAGGTATATATAGTAGTTTACTTTTATTTTATCAAAACGTCATATAATAACACTTTTAAATGTCTGAAACTGTAATTTCCCAAACCCAAAACTTGATACTATCTTAAAAAGTAGCTTCCTTTTTTGCTCATATACATATGAATACTTAAGCTATTTAAATGATATTAGTGAATCTATATTAATGAGCTCTTTTTAATTCATTCCACTTAAAATATGTCATAATTTTGCAAAGGAGATTTTTACATTCATAGTTTAAATTTATAATATATTTCATTTTTTACCTTAGCTATGTAACACTTTTAAATTATTTTAGATGATGCGGCAAAACAATTTTAGTTAGTAAAATACTAATCTTATTTCTTTTATTTATTTATTTTTTTTGAGATGGAGTTTCACTCTTGTTACCCAGGCTGGAGTGCAATGGCACGATCTCGGCTCACCGCAACCTCCGCCTCCTGGGCTCAGGCAATTCTCCTGCCTCAGCCTCCTGAGTAGCTGGGATTACAGGCACGCGCCACCATGCCCAGCTAATTTTTTTGTATTTTTAGTAGAGACGGGGTTTCACCATGTTGACCGGGATGGTCTCGATCTCTTGACCTCGTGATCCACCCACCTCGGCCTCCCAAAGTGCTGGGATTACAGGCTTGAGCCACCGCACCTGGCCTTAATCTTATTTCTTAAAATTACTTTATATAAATTTAAAAAAGAGATTATAAAAGCTTGTAATATCAAAGAATTCCTTGCCCTTAAGAGCATTCTAATACTTAACTTTGTTAATTCTAAGTTAATTGATAATAAAATTATGTTTGAATAACAATGTCAATGAACAACTACATTTAAATATAATGTTAATTTTCTTAAATATTAATGTTAATCATCATTTTAAAAATTCATGGTTTTTACTTTGTGTTATATGAATAAATTCACATTAACTGTTACCTATACATGTTGTATGCTTGGCCAAAGCTTTCACTGGACTTTGAGATATGGTATGATATGTTGTTAACAATTACATATTTTTATTTTTAGCACGAAGCTTATTGTGTCCTCCCTAATATGTTATTAAGGAGAAATCAATTAGAGTGCTGTGTCCATCATTTACTCATTCTGAGGCTTCTGAGAATCATTTTCTTATTCAAACTCCCAGTTTTATTATCTCTAAAATTGAAATAATTTATATAATTGAATGTGAAAGTTGTAGATGCATTACATAAGCAAAATCTTGGTAAAATGGGCACTACCTATAGTAAGTAGTGTCTGATTCTACTACTGGCTTCTAAAATCCTACACTCTTTGGAGACCTGGAGACCCCTGACAACAGGAAGAATTTTCATTTCATGACAGTATCATTCACACATTATTAAATACATAAAAATTAAGATTCCTATAAAATTATAATATGCAAAAAATGATAAAGTGAACATAATGAATCTTATAATTCAGAAAATACATACATGTTCAAGTAGCAACAGGCAACAACTATACGGTCAGATCATTATTATGTACTGGAGGAAGAATGATTGTTTTAAGCAACATTAGTAGCCTATTTTATGGGCCTGTCATGTGCCAGTTATACCTCTGACTCACAATGTTCCTCAGCTTTAGTTTCTACTTGTATAAAAATAGAGGAATTATGCGTACTTTATAATGTTTTCACGAGGAGGAATTAAAAAGATAATGTGAAAGTGCTTTGCAAATCATTAGCATAGCATACAAATGGTGGCTAAAATTATTCAAATTGTAAACCTTCAAGCTGCTACAGTCTCAAGGTATACATATATTTAAATATAATACATTTATATATAGTATATATATTATTATATGTCATATATTTATATTACATATAAATATAATATATATTAATATATTATATAATACATTTATCTATTACATAAATAATACACATATATACACATACACACTCACAAACATACCCACATATGTATTAAAACAAGGTTTTACAAAGCAATACTAACTAGAGTGATACCTTATGCTTTCGATCCCATTAAATTTTCTTCTAATATACATTAATTAAAAATTAAGTCACATTGCAAGGTATATGGTTGATTTCCTTAGCCACAGATAGGTCATACCCTGAAATGTAAGGACTTACTCTCTGAGGACTAACTTATTTGCAGAAGATTTTAAAGCAGGAGATGATAGCAGAAGAAAGCATACTTTCAACAAAGAGAATGTTTACTCTTTTAAAAACTTATATTTTATAAAGTTGGTCCATTCACAAATGTTTTACTTTATCTCTTCCTTCAAAAAAATGTTAATGCTCTTCCCTGTGAACTCTTAAATTAGGCATTGACATTAATCTTGCTTGAGCTGAGCAAAGGTTAATAAAAGTAACATTATACTTCTAGAGAGAATTAAGAAACAGCATATATTGCTACCTTTTCCCCTTACTGTCACAATGAATTGCTGTATTCCAAACAGAGCAACATCTGCCATATTTATACAGAATAAGAGGACACAGCACAGTTCCAGGCAACTCCCCATGAACCAGTAGAATTAGTGAAAAATAAAACTTTTTTGTTACTATAGCATAGTCTGAAATAAATTTTTTTTTTCCGTACCATAGTCCAGTTTATTTGACACACCAACATGAGTCATGAAATAATATAAAATAAAAATATTTGGTATTTGGTTGGTAGTTTGATGAATAGCAGCAATAATGCTTTGGGAGAACCATGGTAAGTGGTAATGAAATATTACGGGACATTTTGACCTGCAGTAACTTGGAACAGAGCATAACTAACAGACATAGCCTTACTGGAAAGAGTTAGAAAAGAAAGAGATAGCTCTATTTGGCAACCTACAATAATAAGTACATGAACATAGGAAAGAACTATTTTTTTTTTAACAACAGTGAAAAGAAATAAAGGGAATTCAGGAATATAAGAACTTTCAGGATTGTAAAGGAAACACACTTCTCAACTCCTAAGGTTAAGTAGAAACTGAGGTCTTTGAGCAATAAAAAGTAATTATTATACTTTGAGGCAAGGGTTAAAAGAAAACATACTGCCTCTCAAACCTATTGTTAAAGACTTATGAGTGGAATGAGGTTATCTCTCACAAAGATCCAAGTAAACACAAGCTACCTAATAAGCTATTGACAAAAACAACTCACTGTCTTGGCTCAGGATTCTTTAAATTAAGGGAGAAAGACACATTGAGAAACAGACAGAAATGGAAGCAAATAATAATAATAACAAAAAAAGTATTTCTCTAATGACCAGTAATGATGAGCATTTGTTCATGTTTGTTGGCCTCATGTATGTCTTCTTTTGTAAAGTGTCTGTTCATATCCTTCACCCACTTTTGAATGGGCTTATTTGTTTTCTTCTTGTAAATCTGTTTTAGTTCTTTGTAGATTCTGGATATCAGCCCTTTGTCTACTATAAGGACACATGCACACGAATGTTCATTGCAGCACTGTTTACAATAGCAAAGACCTGGAACCAACCCAAATGCCCATCAATGATAGACTGGACAGGGAAAATGTGGCACATATACACCATGGAATATTATGCAGCCATCAAAAACGATGAGCTTGTGTCCTTTGTAGGGACATGGATGAAACTGGAAACCATCATTCTCAGCAAACTGACACAGGAGCAGAAAATCAAACACCGCATATTCTCACTCATAGGCAGGTGTTGAACAATGAGAACACATGGACCCAGGGAGGGGAGCACTACACACTGGGGTCTGTTGGGGGGAAATGGAGGAGGGACAGTGGGAGGTGGGGAGTTGGGGAGAGATGACATGGGGAGAAATGCCAGATATAGGTGAAGGGGAGGAAGGCAGCATATCACACTGCCATGTGTGTACCTATGCAAAAATCTTTCATGTTCTTCACATGTACCACAAAACCTAAAATGCAATTTAAAAAAAAAAAAAACATTCTTTCCCCTGAAAAAAAAAAAAGAATAGACATGAAACAGAATCAACCTTTCAAATGAGATATTAGTCTGTTATTATGACCCTGTCCCGTATGATAGTTTATCAGTGTCTCCTGATGCTGATAATTACTGGACATGAGGATCAAAATGTGAATAGATTTCATTAATCCCTGTAAAAGTTTTGAGTCATAAAAAATTTAATTGCACAAGCATCTTAAAAACATTTTATAATATCTGTAAGTTCTGTATGATAAGGTTCCAAAGAACAATTAATATCTATTAACATATAAAACAACCAGTTCTTGAATTATAATATTAATTATTAAAATAAGTCTGCTTAAAAGATATGGGGGGAACAACTTATGTATGATCATGTAAAATTTTATAAACAAAAATTTTAATGTTTATGTTCTTCACCTACAGTGTTACAATAGTGACTTTTCAGAAATAAGCAGTGTTCAAATTGTGAGTAATAAAATATGAAATAGAACTAATATTGAGTACTGAAAGTTGATTCTCTGTAAATCAATTTTCTCTGTAAATCAGTCAATACCTGTAGCTGCTTACTAGGGGGATTTTTATTTAGGCATACAGGTTGATTTAAAATATGCCTGCTGGGTTGATAACTAAATCTCATCCATGTTATAAATGGTGCCACATAACATAAACTGAGTATAATAGCTTTATGTTAGCAAGGCACTGGTATAAACCAGCTTTACAGAAAAGAAAGTCATCAGTAATGTACAAAATAATTAGGCATTTGTAAAATTTATTATTAGTTTCAAAAGTTTACTAATATCCACAAATTTAAACTTTATTTTCCCCAATATATTTCACTTCAGTTATTGAAAGTGTATTTTTTAAAATATTTAATTATATTTATTAAAAGTTTGCTTTTAAAAATAATTCAAACTTTGAAGTAAGATGTAATGTATGTGCCTGGTCAAGTTTTGAGGCATTATACAAAATTATTTTCAATTTAAAAAATAAGTGACGATAAACAGCTGTTGCAGTATCATTTTAAATCTATTTCCATCTTTTAGCTAACTGTATCCTGGCTTTAGTTCTGACATCACAATGAACCATTAATTATTCTTAGCAACAATAAATCTATGAGTAATAAAATAGAACACATATTATTTTTCCTGAATAATTACATAAGATTTTTAGTTGACAGTACAAATTACAATAGCTTTTTATATCCAATTAATAGTTCAATAAGTATCTAACATAAAATAATTTAATATTTGATACATTTGGAAACTTTGATGTCAGTGAAAATCAATAATCTTATTTGGTATTTTGGTATAATTTTCTCACTACAACCTCTAATCAATATCATGCAAGGGACATGTTATCTGAAATAAATTAGATGGTTTAATCAGGAGCAAATGTCATACAGAAAGTCTTATTAACTTCTTAAGAAAAAATGATCTATATTGATGAAGTAGAAGCTACTAAGGCTGATGCTGCTATTGCTCAATAAGACCATACTTGTCATGTTAACCTGTGATATAAATATAAAAGCCTTACAAAATCTTCTTGCTATGTTTGCTAAATATATGTTCAAATTTAATCTGTTTGCATGATGTTAGTCATTTCTAAAAAGTGATTTTGGGAAATTAAAAGCAAAAGAACATAATTTGGGACACAAATAATTGTTCAAACAAAGGTAGTTTACAGAAACACACTTAAGACTACTTTCAATAATATCAGTTTGAGAAACTAATTTCATTCCAGAAAAAATATACAAAATAAAAACAATTAATTTAAAAAATAAAATAAAAATTTAAAATTAACAATTTCAACAAATTTGAAAACTCCCAAAGTGATACATAAAATCAGCTACTTTTTGAGGTAAGAATGGCAAATATATTAACTTTTTGACTGAGAATATGGAAGAGGAACTGAAAACTAGGAAATATTTAAATGAGAGGACTCTAGAAGGACTAAGACAACAAATATTCTACATATTTTGAGATGACTGAAAAACTACTTTAACTATATAAACATGGAGAAGCCAGAATCCTCGTGAAAATTTAAAGCCTGGGAGACTTGAAAACTTGCTGTGCCTGTGAGAGCATTCTTTAATCCACATACATCTCAAGTGGCAGAAAGCCTGATTGGCTTAAAGAGTCTAAGCACAGCCTTTGGAAATCATTTTCTGGCCTTTAAACCACACAAATGCAAGATATATCTCTATGGAAACATTGACCAACAGTTGCACACAGCAGAAGATGCAGGTTTGAAATTTTGAGTTTGGACATTTTAACTGCATTGAAAAATTAAAATCCAATTACCCTCCAAGAGCAAACAAAATGTATGATCACTAAAATGTATTTTTTAAAAGTCCAGTCTTCAAAAAAAGAATTGCTATGTGAAACAATAAGAAAATGTGACTCTTTTTCTGAAGAAAAGCATTTAACATAAAATGACTTCAGTTAGACTGAGATATCAGATTTAGCAAAAAAAAAAAAAAAAAAAAAATGCTTCATAGATTTCCTAAATATATTAGTAGGATTAAAGTAATATATGTTTAAAATAAGTGAACAGGTAGAAAAGATCAACAAAACCAAGTAAATAAAATTAATTTTAAGGAAAATTTGAAGTTAAATAATATGATAATGCTATATTTATTAGATAGATCTTATACAAATTTAAGATTCAGATGGAGGAATATGGATACCAGAAATATAAGACCACTAGATATACAACAGGGTCTTAATAAAGGTATTTATTGCAAGCATGAATGAACAAAGGCATAAGGAATTGTATGGAAGTGGTTTTAGACTTAGTAAGCACATTGTTTTACTTAGATTCTATACTTAACATATGTATATTCATGGAGTTGAGAGTGTAACTAATAGTACTCAAGCCACCACCAAGCCTTGTTTTACTTCGTCAGTTGCATAGAGAGGAATCCAGCCCTAATATCTAATCCACCATTTCTTTCCTTAAAGCCAACTACTATTATCAATTTCATAGTTCTGTTTCAAAATAATTCAATGCATATGCCTATATCTAAGGTTATTCTCTTTAGCTTTATTGTGGTATAATTTACATACAAGAAAATCCACTCATGATATGTGTCCAGTTGGACAAGTGTAACCACCACCACTACATAGCTTTAGAAAACTCTCTGTCTCCCCTAGATGTTCTATCACATTGTTTTGCATTCAGTTTGTCCTCTGATCCTTGGCCACTGGTGATGACCAGATTTCTGACACTATAGTTATGCCTCTTAAATAATTTTATATAAATTGAATCATAGAGTATGTCATTTTTGAGACTTTTTTTTTTAATTTATCATCAGTTTATTTTTAGGTCTTTCCAGGTTGCTGTGTCAGTAACTTCCCCATTTTTTATTTGCTGGGTAATATTTCACTGCATGCATACACCACAGCCATTTATCATTTGGACACTTGAGCTTATTCTTTCTGGGACTTTCATGAATAAAGATTCTATGAGTGTTAATTTAAAAATGTGTGTGGACATATAGTTAGTTTTGTTTCTCTTGAGTGTAAACATAGAGTAGAAATATTTAGTTATTCACTAATTTAAGGATTAAATTAAAATCAAAACAAAACAAAAATAACTGTATCATTTTTGCATGTGAAAAAACATTTGCATTTTGCCAAGTGGAATATGGAAGCTTAAAGAAAAAGATACCCAACTTTCTAAGGTAGGTTCTGATAGCTTATTGGATTAGCTAAGCTGGGCAACTGGAGTTGGTGAGGTCTGAGCATGACTAAGTGATCATAGAAGGTCTGCATCATTCTGGTACTTGGAGTGCCTTGGTAGTGGCCTTAATTAAATGATGGACAAAGCCAAGTGTGGTGGCTTATGCCTGTAATCCCATAACTTTGGGAGGCCAAGGTGGGCAGATCACAAGATCAAGGGATTGAGATCATTCTAGCCAATATGGTGAAACCTCAACTCTATTAAAATACAAAGAAAAAGAAATTAGCTGGACGTGGGGGTGTGCCTTTGTCGTCCCAGCTACTCTGGAAACCAAGGCAGGAGAATCGCTTGAGCCTGGGAGGCAGAGATTTCAGTGAGCCAAGATCCCAGATCGCACCCCTGCACTCCAGGCTAGCAACTAAATGAGGCTGTGTCTCAAAAAGAAAAAAAAAAATGATGCATGAATCAAATTTAACAAACTTGTCTCATTACACATCAGTCAAATTAGCTGATGAAATATAGTCATGAAAAAACTTTACAGAAGCCAAGACAGTGGGGAAATAAAAAATTTTGGAGGGGGTGGAAATTTTCAATGGGTCTCTCACACTACTGCATATCTTCTGAGCAAGGGACATTGACAACTTTATTCCAGATCATCTTTTTAAGAATATTTTGTATATGAGACAATTTTGAAAGATCTAAGTAAAATTTCCCTTACTTGTGTCTTTCAGGAGGGCAGATTTGTTTCCTGACCAGGATAATATAAAGATGATACTCCTGTTCAGGGAAAAATTTGAGCTGGTTTTCCAGCAACACAATTATGAGGCTGTGGGCTTCCCAGGCTAAAGTTCCTCAGCTGTGACATAAATTCATTGTGTTTTCAGTATCATCCTGTGGAACTTCACATCAACTTCATGGTCCTCAGGGAAAGGGGAATAGTTGCAAATGTATGCTCTCTACTGTGCTATGAGTAAAAAATGCCTTTGTCTCCAAACCAGGAGTCTGTGTCTTCTGCCAGCATCTATAAAGCTCTGACACACTAACTTACAAGCTTACACATAAAGTGAGTTTCAGACCCTTCACTGATCTTGACATCTTGATATCGATATCCCTAAACATACCTCCCAATGTAGAGAGACAAATGCTAAGGTGTAATCAATGCTGATATTGCAAGTAAGAAATGCACTTACGAAAAATAATGATACAATATAAGAAGGACAGAGAAATTGTGGTGGGTGCTGTTTTATCTAAGGTGTTCCAACACTGAAATAGACTTAAAGGAAGTGAGAACAGGAGCTATGAGAATGATACAAACAGATGGCTGCTTTTTTTGTGAAAACCCTCAAATTGCTTCAGTTGTAAATATTTTATAGTTTGCACTTTTAAATTATTTGCATGTATTAGCATTCTCAAAGAAAAATCCTAAAATTAAACTTAGTGAAAGAAATAAAACAAGAAATGTGATAGAAGTGAAAATGAATGAACATAAAGCTCCTGCCAAGACTCCTTGATCCTTGGAGCTCACAAACTTTAGCTTTCATTGTACTTCCCTCTTTAGTCCATACGCCCAGCAATGGCTGAGCACCTTCTGTACCCTTAAGGTATCTTAATACTTTCATGAGAGTCTGGGGTCTGTCATCTTCTCCTTTTCCTTTGTTGTAATTCCTATATTAATTCAGTAAGGGAGTCAGAAACTCATAATATATGTCATCATATTTCTGTTTCTCTTTTGATACTGAGAATGATTTCTATTTTTTCATATTTGGTTTCTGTATTTATACCCTCAAATTATTTTAGGACTATCACAAAATGGTGACAAGAAACAATGACATGTAAATATCTATGATAAAATGAGACTTTTTAAGTATTTTGATTTAATGTGGCCATATATTTTCTTTATTATGAAAAGTTTGTCATTTACCAAATGAAACATATGAGGTTATGCATACAGCCCACATCACATTTACATATATGCATACACACACACATAAACTTTTGTCATTCAGAAGCTCAATCGTGTCAAACTGAAATATTTGTAATATTGTTGTAAACAAGGAAAATAACATTTGGTTCATTCAGATAAGATAATGACTAAACATAATGCTATAGTTTCCTAATGTCTCCAATCCCATAATATTCTTCCACCTTGTAATGCAACTGTTGGGAAGTGTTACCATGTTGAAAGGTTGTCATATACATCATAAATATACATATATATTCAAATACAAAAACGTGTTGGCATACATATATTTATAATATGTATGTAACAATAAATATACACATAAATATTACTATAAATATATACTCTGAGCACTATATTTGTAATTGTAAAAGCATGTTGCTGTCAATAGCAATAAAGATAGATATCTAATTTTAAGTAAGCTATTGGGTAGATAGTAAATCCCTAAGAGAGGGTCTGATTCCAGATATCTTTATAACAGGGTCCTCTTTGGAGTCATTAACTAAAAGAGAATAGTAAATGGCATAGTATTCTACAGAAACACAAAGATAAAGTAAAATGCATGAGTCATCATATATAGGAATACTGTATGATATAAGGATGCAGGGATGTGTTAATGTTTTATGGTCTTTACTGCTCTTTCTGTGTGGTTTAAATAAAGTCACAATTACTAGAGTAAAGCTGAGCATTTTAGAATTTTTCCTGACAATGGGAAAAGTCTAGCAAGGATAAGGTTGTATGAGTTTGGAAAAGCAGAGAAATTTCAGATTACATTTCAAAAGTAAACATGTATTTATGAGCATGTAGTAAGCCGTACTGAAACAAATATGATTTATTCAAAATCCCAAACCTATAATTTATTAAACATTGCCTAACTCTACAGAGACACAGTCATATATTGGAAATAAGGAAACAACAATGGTAATGTATAACTTATTAATAAAGTAACCAAACTCTGTGTTTATGAGTATATATGTATGATCTATTTTAGAAACAGGGTGCTGACATGACCTTACCACAGTACTGGGTGTAAGAGGACAAGGTGACAGTGAGAGAGGAATGTAATGTATTATTTAATAATGTTTAGCAATGCTAATTTCAGTGATAGAGAATAAATGAAGATTCTTTTTTGAGACAGAATCTTGCTCTGTCACTCAGGTTGGAATGCAGTGGCGTGATCTCGGCTTACTGCAACCTCTGCCTCTTGGGTTTAAGTGATCTTCCTGCCTCAGCCTCCCAAGTAGCTGGGATTTACAGGTGCCTGCCATTAGGCTCAGCTAATTTTTATATTCTTAGTAGAGACAGGGTTTCACCCTGTTGGCCTGGCTGGTCTTGAACTTGACCTCAGGTGATCCACCTGCTTCTGCCTCCCAAAGTGTTGGGATTACAGGTGTCAGCCATCATGCCTGGCCAAAGGAAGATTCTTATGACTAGGCATGATATGGTTTGTCTCTGTGTTCTCATCTAAATCTCATCTTGAATTGTAATCCCCATGTGTTGAAGGAGGGAGGTGATTGGATCATGAGGGTGGTTTTCACTATGCCGATCTCATGATAGTGAGTGAGTTCTCACAAAATCTGATGGTTTTATAAGGGGCTCTTCCCACTTTGCTCTTAACACACGCTCTCTCACCTGCTGCCATGTAAGATGTACCTGCTTCCCCTTCTGCCATGATTGTAAGTTTCCTGGGGCCTCCCAGCCATGTGGAATTGAGTCAAGTAAACCTCTTTTTGTTATAAATAGCCAAGTAGTATCTTTATAGAAGTATGAGAATAGACTAATACAGTAAATTGGTACTGCAGAGATGCGGTAGTGTTATAAATATATTTTTAAAAATGTGGAAGTGAATTTGGAACTGGGTAACAGGAAGAGGTTGGAACAGCTTGGAAGGCACAGAGGAGAGAGCGAGATGTGGGAAAGTTTAGAACTTCCTAGAGATGTGTTGAATGGTTTTGACCAAAATGCTGATAATGATATGGACCATGAAGTCCAGGCTGAGGTGATCTCAGCTGGAGATGAGGAACCTCTCGGTAATTGGAGCTATGCTTTTGCAAGGAGATGGTGGCATTTTGCCTCTAGCCTAGAGATCTGTGGAACTTTAAACTTGACAGAGATGATTTGAAATTGGAACTTATGTTTAAAAGGAAAGCAAAACTTAAAAGTTTGAAAAATTTGAAGTCTGATGGTGTGATAGAATAAAGGCTCAAGATTTCCCTACAGTAGGATGTCTCAAGGTGTTCTAGGATTAAAGCATCTGCAAGTGTTTTTGTCTCTTAATCAAACTATATCTTTTACTCTAGGGTTTGACAATACTAAATGGACAGTTTTTTTCTACATGTATAGATTATTTTGCCTTCATTTTTAAACTAATTTAGAATTCCAGTAAGGTTAAAGAATGCTGCTTATGCACTCAATTATCTACTCTTCCACCAGCCCCTAAAGAAGAAAAATGAAGAGACCTATGTCACATACAAGTTGAGTCTGCTTACCCATCAAATAGCTCCCAAATCAGTGTGATTCTAAATGTTAAAAATAAAGCCTTTTTAAATCAACTCATAGCCCTACAGCTTTCCATATATATTGTTATTAAGCTTAATCACTCTTTTGATGTAATTATTTGTTTACATACTTGTCACTCAGTTGTCTTCCTCTTTAAGACAGATAACTAATAAAAATACTGGTTTCTTTCACTCATGTTTTCATTATTAAAGTAACTGACACATAACCATGACTTAACAACAACAAAACACTGGATAAATCAATTACCAGGATACTCGAAGAAAGTAAAAATTAAGTTATGTTTAAGAAGATACATTGCCTGTGTGGACAAGCATGGTCTTAGGCACAAGCAGCTGCATATGGGAGCATGACCATAAATCTGATGTGATACTAATCACACAGGCATAGCTACAAAAATGTTCCCGAGAGAGACTGGCCTTTGGGTGAAATATGAAGAGCATGCAGAGCTAAACAAGTAAACCTGAGGGAGTGATAACATTTAAAAGTGGGCCAATTTGGCATTCTAAATATTGAGACTCTAATTTTATAGGCATCCTTTACCCTAGTGAAATCTCCCAACCAGATTTTCTTTTTCATTCATTATTGTTGCCATTGAGATTTTGAGTATGAGGTTCAGACTTATACCATTTATCATTTGCATGTAGTTGTCTTTTTATGGGTTTTCATTCTATCTAGCATAACTTTATCTCAAGTGGAATATCGTAAAACACATGATTGTTTACAACCAATAATTAGAGTGTGACTAATGAATGCTAATATATATTATTGTATTGGCATAATTACTTGGTCAAATAGGCTAGTATTTGAACCTGCTGAAGAATAATAACCTCACAATCTAAGACTGTGTAGTAAATTTTGGCTGAATCCTATTTCTTGTTAAACGAAGCTTTTGGACAAACTAAGCTCTCTGTTCTTTGTAAACGCGTGGTCATGATAAATTAAAAAATGTTAATCTCAACATTATTTGCTGATATAACAGCTAGCTTCTGTTTTGGGTGAAATAAGAGAATTGGTAAGTAAAAGAAGCTGAAAAAACTGTATATGCCCTGTGAAGTCACGGGTGGATTTAGGGCAAAGAATAGCAACTACCATAGAAATAACTGGGCTTCAAGAGGTCTCAAACTTAGTCGAAGAGAATATCAACAGGCTTTTGGGAAAGGTGCCAGATATTTGTAGCACAAGGAAGAAAGCCACCAATCTTTGATTTTCCTCCAGTTTTGCCACTGATTCACTTATTATTTAAAATCTGTTCCTCTTATCATTCTGTCTTCAGGTTTCTCTGACCAGGAAAAAAGAAGGAGGTGTGGTTTGGGGGCCTAGAAAATCAACCTTTGTTCTCACCTTTACCTATCAAGTTGACCTATAAAAGCTTAGGACAATGTAAAATGATTTTAAATCCAAATTATTCAGCTATATAATATTAAAATCAGAGATTTTGATTTTAACCATCAGTTATTTTTTGGATCCAATGACGATTTAGCTATCTCTAAAAATTTGAATTTTTCAACTTTTAAGTTTAGAGGGTTATATGTGTAGATTTATTCCTTGGATAAATTGTCTGTTCCTGGGGGATGATGTACAAATGATCCCATCACCCAGGTAGTGAGCATAGTACTACGTACTAGTTCACTAGTACTAGGTAGTTTTTCTACTCTTGCATTTCTCCAAACCTCCACCTTCAAGTAGACCCCATATCTACTGTTCCTAACTTTATATCCATGCGTACTCCGTGTTTAGCTCCCACTTATAAGTGAGAACACACAGTATTTGGTTTTCTCTTCTTGTATTAATTTGCTTAGGATAATGGCTTCCAGCTCCATTCATGTTGCTGCAAAGGACATGATTTTTTTTCTTTTAAATGAATGTGTAGCATTCCATGGTGAAAATGTACCATATTTTCTTAATCCAGTCCACCGTTTACGGGCATCTAGGTTGATTCCAGTCTTTGCTGTTGTGATTAGTGCTGCTATGAACACAGAAGTGCCTGTGTCTTTTTGGGAGAAATCTCCAAACTGCTTTCCAAAGTGGCTGAACTAATTTACATTTCCATCAGCTAACAACTATCATTTTTAAGTTTTTTAAATAATAGCCACTCTGATTGGTGTGAGATAGATTTTAAAATCAGCTTGTTTAAACAATCATGCATAACACTTGAAAGAAACCTTGTATCTGAATTTAAATGTGAAATTTTTATTGTATTCATTATTGGCATTAACCAGAAAATCTAAACACAAACTAATATCATCTTTCACAATAACATTTCTGTCAGGATACTTTGGGAAATGTTTGGTTTCATTTTTTCATGCAAATGATTATTTTATAAGGTAGTTATACTAATGTAGCTATATTAAATGATAAATCACAGAAATCATCCTGAAGGTTAACACTTCCAATTATGTCACTGCCTTTGAAATATATCAATTAATAACTGTTTATACATTATTAGCATTTATGCTTTTAGGTGGCATCAAATTCTATTTCTATAATGAAAGATGATTAAGAAAATGAATGTAAAGTTTGTATCAGATGTAATTATTTCAAATATACATATTTTCATTATAAAAATGTAAAGATTAAATTTCATCTTAAAAAAGTTTATTTGCTTTGGATATTTATATAAAATACTTCTTTTAACTGGAATGAAATAAATATTTTCAAATCAGTGTGTTTCTCCAGGATCGTTTCTATATAACCTGTTATAACCTAATGTAAGTAGCTGAAGAATGCTTAATTTCTAAGTTTCAGAACTTCGAATAAGTTTCCAGACTAAACAGTTTTGCAGTGCTCAAATGAAAGAACAAAAATTAAATGTGTGCCCCTTAGCTATAGAAAGTGATATCTTATAATAATATCGTACTTTTTTAGTTACATATTTTTAATAAATGATAGTTGTTCATTAACTTGGAAACATAATTTATGATATTATAGAAGGCTGAAAACAGTCACTATCTTTGCAAAGAATAGTGCAACTTGCATAATTAACAGGAGAATTAATACTTAATAAGTCTAATGATGCATTTGTATCATTAAATAGAAATTAGCTGTTTATATGACAATGCTTTTGAAAATACTATGTTGCATAGCTTTATTTTTACTGGATTTTAGAGTCTAATCTTTTAATAAGAACAAAAACTGTAATGATTCAGTGTCCTAAAGCTAAGTCTCCACCATGTTCTTGTTCTTTTTCTAAACAACTTAGCTATCTATCCAGTCAGCTTGTTCTTATGCTTGCCTTGGCTAAACCACACAGGGTTGGACTAATATCTGGCAAGGTATAAAGGTTTGGATTATGCCAAATGTGGAGGCAGATATGAGGTCTTAAGTTTACCGGCAATTTGGGCCTTCCATAGACCACCGTCTGGAAAAACACAGCATGCAACCTCTCTCCACACTTACAATGTACTTTACTTAATTTAACATACTTTACCACCTCATCAGTCTGAGCGGCCCCTTGGAATTTAAAGCTGTACCACCTGTTATCCAGAATTTGCATTTACTTAGGTTATCTGCATTTCTGATCACTCTGCTCAACTTATTTTAAAATTAACTTTCTTTTGAGCAGAGTAGGTACTCATGCCCTGGCTGACTTTGGCTGTACCTTCTTAATGTAAGACTTAAAGGGATATTTTTTTTTTCAGTACATATGCATGTATGTATTGGGATATAATCATACATCTACCTAAACAGTTTATTTAAAATATGAATATACTGTACAGACACGCTTATCATATGAATATGTATGTATGTGCATATGGGTGTGTGTGTTTCTTATATGAATTCTTAGAGGTGTGCTTTATTGTTGATTGTGCACTTTCACCACTAATGGATAAAGAATATATACTTTAAAATGTATGCAAGAAAAATGATACAAATATGCTTCATTTCATAGCTGAGAACAATACTAAGAAACATTACATTTGGATGCTATTATGTATTATTAAATCAAACTAGTTCGCTACATAATGTTTTTCATCTTACTTAAATGGCTCCATTTACTTTAAATAAAGAATGAAGAAGCCTGCTATTTATATAGGCTGTTCAATCTATGAAGTATTTGGAAAAAAATATTCTCAATAGTCTAAATAAGATCACAAAATGAGATGCACTATAAGCCTTATTTTTTATAATGATCTTAAATGGAACAGATGGCAGTTTATTTCTACTGAATTATGTTTGGCACATAAAATCGTTTAATTTTTATACCAATCTTCTTCTTTAAGATAGAAAATGTTAAATTATTGATATAATTTTTCTAGTTTTATTTCTTTCAGTTGTCCCTTCACAATTAGCATAAATTTGGCATTTTAGTATTAAGCATTATATTTTGTAATAAGAAAAGTCTGTTGGTGCTCAAATATTTTCTATTAAATTTTTATGTGCAAAACTCAATTACATTAGCCATTATTTTACTTACAATAAACAATAGAACATGTTGGATTCCTCCAACTGACGATGATTAGCCATAAATATAATCATAGTGACTCATAATAGAAGATTGCCTATGTTAGTTTACTAATACAAACAATAGACTGAGAATATACTCTACAAAATATGTTATTTTAAATATGTAATCCACTTTCCAAAAGCTATAGTTTATATTACTTATATATACAGTCTACTATTACTTTAGATATTGAAAAAAGATGCCAAGAAAATGTGTTGCCAAGTGTAAACAGTATGTCAATTTAAGTTTATTGAAGTGTTGAGAAAGTTGAGTTAAAGTATTCTGAAAGAAGGATGGGAGCAGGATCAGTGATCTATAGAAAACATGAAGAATGAGAGGCACTCGGCCGGGCGCGGTGGCTCAAGCCTGTAATCCCAGCACTTTGGGAGGCCGAGGCGGGTGGATCACGAGGTCAAGAGATCGAGACCATCCTGGTCAACATGGTGAAACCCCGTCTCTACTAAAAATACAAAAAATTAGCTGGGCATGGTGGCGTGTGCCTGTGATCCCAGCGACTCAGGAGGCTGGGGCAGGAGAATTGCCTGAACCCGGGAGGCGGAGGTTGCGGTGAGCCGAGATCGCGCCATTGCACTCCAGCCTGGGTAACAAGAGCGAAACTCCATCTCAAAAAAAAAAAAAAAAAGAAAGAAAGAAAGAATGAGAGGCACTCTTCTTATCCTTGGACCTTCTTTTGGTTATACTCATCAGATCAAAGATGGATATATCTTTTTTACTCCCCCTCCTCTGTCACCAGGCTGGAGTGCTGTGTGGCACGATCTCTGCTCACTGCAACCTCTGCCTGCCTCCCGGGTTTGAGCAATTCTCCTGCCTCAGCCTTCAGAGTAGCAGGGTCTACAGACACATGCCACCATGCCCAGCTATTTTTTTTTTTTTTTTTTTTTTGGTTTTTTTTGTAGAGACAGGGTTTCACCATGTTAGCCAAGATGATCTCAATCCCCTGACCTCGTGATCAGCCCACCTCAGCCACCCGAAGTGCTGGGATTATAAGCGTGAGCCACCATGCCCAGCTGCATATATCTTTAAAATTAGGAGGAATAGGAGGAATTCCAGGTCTTTACTACCATGACTAGGGAATGGAATATTCTCTTTGTGATTGCATCGAAATATATTTAACATCCAATTTCTTTAGATTACATCCATTGCTACCAACTGTATTTCAGCCACTTTCGCCACTTTCACTGGGATTACAGCAAAAGCCTGTTTCTCCATCTCTTCACATACTCTCATATAGAAAGATTCATTGAAAGTGAAGATTTGATCAGGTCAATGCCTGGTTCATCATCCAAAAGTAGTTCTGCATTTTACTCAAAGTTAAGACAAAGTCCTTACACAGTTTCACCCTCTGTGATTCGTACTCCACCCACTTTCTCAGTGAGCTTTCTCTATATTGCTTTTCCCTTCACACTACACTACAGCCACACAAGTCCCGTCCAGACAACAGTGAACCAAGCACCATCTGGCATTGTAACATTTGCACTGGTTCTTCCCAGTATTCATTCACATCTCCTTGAAATCTGCTTAAATGTTACCTTCACAATTAGGTCTCTTTCCTGAATGCCCAATGATAATCATTAAGTTTGTCTTTCTAATTAGCCCTCCCATTTCCTTGAGCCAGCTCTATGCTTTCATTGTATGAATAACACTTAATAGCTGATATATTGTATTTATTGTTTATTTTGCACTGCTAGAATTTAAGCACTACCATTGAAAAGACCCTTCTCTTTCTTATTCATTGATGTATTAATATCCTAAGAGCATCAAAAGGTTTCTGGGACAATATTATTTTATATGGAAGAAGGATGATAGAAAATGTGCTAAAATATCCCTGTTCAATAAATGGTGTTGGGAAAGCTGGCTAGCCATGTGCAGAAAGCAGAAACTGGACCCCTTCCTGACACCTTACACTAAAATTAACTCCAGATGGATTAAAGACTTAAACATAAGACCTAACACCATAAAAACCCTAGAAGAAAATCTAGGCAAAACCATTCAGGACGTAGGTGTAGGCAAGGACTTCATGACCAAAACACCAAAAGCATTGACAACAAAAGCCAAAATAGACAAATGGGACCTAATCAAACTCCACAGCTTCTGCACAGCAAAAGAAACAATCATTAGAGTGAATCGGCAACCAACAGATTGGGAAAAAATTTTTGCAGTTTACCCATCTGACAAAGGGCTGACATCCAAAATTTACAAAGAACTAAAGCAGATTTACAAGAAAAAAACTAACAAGCCCATCCAAAAGTGGGCAAAGGATATGAACAGACACTTCTCAAAAGAAGACATACGTGAGGCCAACAAACATATGAAAAAATGCTCATCATCACTGGTCATCAGAGAAATGCAAATCAAAACTACACTGAGATACCATCTCACGCCAGTTAGAATGGCGATCATTAAAAAATCTGGAGACAACAGATGCTGGAGAGGATGTGGAGAAATAGGAACACTTTTGCACTGTTGGTGGGAGTGTAAATTAGTGCAACCATTGTGGAAGACAGTGTGGCGATTCCTCAAGGACCTAGAAATAGAAATTCCATTTGACCCAGCAATCCCATTACTGGGTATATATCCAAAGGATTACAAATCGTTCTACTATAAGGACACGTGTACACGAATGTTCATTGCAGCACTGTTTACAATAGCAAAGACCTGGAACCAACCCAAATGCCCATCGACGATAGACTGGATAGGGAAAATGTGGCACATATACACCATGGAATATTATGCAGCCATCAGAAACGATGAGTTTGGGTCCTTTGTAGGGACATGGATGAACCTGGAAACCATCATTCTCAGCAAACTGACAGAAGAGCAGAAGATCAAACACCGCATGTTCTCACTCATAGGCGAGTGTTGAACAATGAGAACACATGGACACAGGGAGGGGAGCACTACACACTGGGGTCAGTTGGGGGGAAATAGGGGAGGGAGGGTGGGGGGTGGGAAGCTGGGGAGAGATAGCAAGGGGAGAAATGCCAGATGTAGGTGATGGGGAGGAAGGCAGCAAATCACACTGCCACGTGTGTTCCTATGCAACAATTTTGCATGTTCTTCACATGTACCCCAAAATGTAAAATGCAATAAAATAAATGGGAAAAAAAAAAAAGAAAATGTGCTAAAATATGTTTTAAGAAAATGTATTCTTATTTTGCTTTTCTAAAAACTAGAATACAGAAATAAAACGTTTTTCAAATAGAGGAAATTTAATGTAGAGTAATCTTACAAAGCAATTAGTTAATAAAAAGGGAATTGTTTATGTTAAAAGAAATGGAGGAACAAAAGGAAAAATGTATTAATCTCAGAGATTTGAAGAAGCTAAAGCTCCCATTATGGAAGTCATAAGCCAGCTGGTGCATTTGTACAGAGATGAAGAAAAGGTGTTTTTCCAACGAAAGCTAAAACTGCCTAAATAATGTTACATTTGCTGGGCTACAATAATAATTTTTAAAAATTAGCTAGGCATGGTGGCACACGCCTGAAGTCCCAGCTACTCAAAAGACTTCGGCCCAGAGTTCAAGGCTGCAATGAGCCATGATTGTTACACTGCACTGCAGACTGGGTGACAGAGCAAGAATACATCTCTATAAAACATAATAATATTAATAACATAAATTCAGAAAGAAACTGCAGACACTGGAAATGTGTCAAAGTCAGACATGTAAAAATATGTATCTATTTAATTACATAAATATAAATATTATACCTTATATCATACAACACACATCTCTATTTGCATCTCTATCTTTGACCCTATATTTATAGCTAAACTATAGCTACACATACCTATAATTTATTCTTACTATTTGCAGTATTTCTGTTTTATAATTCCCCACAAACACTGAATTATCCAATGCTGAACTTAGACCAAAAACACAGTTAATATTTGTGACCCTGTGTTCACATTATTTTGTTAATCCACCAACACATACCTTTGTTTTATATGTCTCCATTTAAATACAACTTATTTATTGTATTTTGTTGATTCATTAACATTGAACTCATAGCCAACAGCACTGCAACTCATGCCTAGACACAGCTTGTCTAGCACTCATAATTTTACCTTAAGTTTCATTAACACCTTTTGCACCTTGGAACACTAGATAGCACATTAAGCACTACATTTGGGGGCCATTTTAAACAGCGAAATTCTCAACAAAAAGCATAAAAATGCAAAAAGCACAGCTCTAAATAAAGCACAGAAAGGACATTGCTTGCAATAAGTGAGCTGAAGCAGAAAGGCAAAGGGTCACAGTGTTAAATCTCACTTGGGAATGCATGCATTGTGCAACTTGTATTTTTGGCTTTCTGTAGATATCCATAAATGACCATGAAAGTACAGGTGATTTTCAAGCTACAAACAAATTTTAGCAAGTAACTGCATTTGCCAATAAGCAATACATGAAAATGAGAAATAAAAGCATATATGCCATAATATGCCATAAGTTTATATGCTATAAAATATATTTCCATATTTATATCTATATATCAACCCATATATATATCATCAAAACAACAATTATCAACAATGTAATGAATTTAAGAATATGTTGGAAATGGGAATAGAATGGATCGATTCATAGGATAGTCCTATTGATAAATAACTCTAATATAGTACAAATTATTATACTCTATGAACAAAGAATACTAATTCAATCATTTTCTGAAGCTAGAGTAACTTAAATACAAAAATGTGACAAGGATAGTCTTAGAATATAGAACACACTTATAAACATAGATTTTTGTGCACTTTTAAATAGAAAATAGTTGGTCAATACAAACAAAAAGGCCACGTGTGGTGGCTGACACGTATAATCCCAAAACTTTAGGAGGCCAAGGCAGGAAGATCACTTGAAGCCAGGATTTGGAGACCAGCCTGGGCAACACAGCAAGATCCCATCTCTATATATAAAAGGCTGAGTCTGGTGGCACATGCCTGTAGTCCTAGCTACTCTGGAGGCTGAGGTGGAAAGGTCCCTTTAGCCCAGGAGTTCATGGCTTCAGTGAGCTATGATGACGTCACTGCACTCCAGCCTGGCCCACAGAGTGAAACTCTGTTTCTAAAACAAAACCCCAAAACCAAAATTCAAAAGGAAGACATTTATGTATTGTTTTTAGGTTACCTCAGAATCTTCAGCTAAGCTAGGCATGCTTCACAAAGTAACACACTTTAGAGCAAGAAGAGCTCGAATCTACTTCTCAACTGTTTTGTGTGTAACTTCTCCAAGCCTTTTCACATTCCCCACTATGTCAGTTCCTGTTTACTGCTTTCTCAGTCATCTCCATTTATTTTTAGCAACTCATATTATCTAGACAATAAGATAAAAAACGTTACTTAAGCAGCTCCTTGTTGTGTTGTCTGGGTTTTTGTTTTTAATGTCCTGTCTAATCTCCTTTTAAAATGGCAAAATGATAATTCTATATTATAAGGCATAAGAACATTGAGATTGCTCAATTGTTGTTAAGTGGATAATTTAAAATTAATTTTGGAGTTTTAGTCAAGGAAGTGAAAATAAACAAAAGCCAGCATCAGTTCCATTTAAAACAATACTACATAGATAAGCCACATCACCTATTTAATATAGCATTGACATTGACAACAAATGTTAAGAATCTCATATACACCATGAATTTGAATGAAATACAGAAACTAATGGACAAGTCAATTTTTTCATAAAATTGATGTTAAAAATTGGATTGAAGCTTCAGTGTCCTATTGTATTTTTATTATATAAAAAAATGAGTTAGTTATATTGAAAATGTAGAAAAAGCAAACTTTTCTCACCCTCCTTGCAGCAAACAGAGTATCTTCCAACTGCATCAGAAAATCATGATTCAGGTAATCCCATCCGAAACTCAGATGCTGTCTAATAGTGTATTAGGAAATCCCACGTATCTTAGAAAATATTAATCTAGTATTTCTGTTTGTATTGCCTTGATTATTAGTGTAATTAAACATTTGATTTCATCTTTTGTTATATATAGGTGTATGTTTCTTAAAACTATTTTACCAATTGCTTATTTTTTCTTGTAGATTTTTCTTTTCTAAATTTTTTTCATTGGAAATTTTATTCCTGAGTCAATCTCATAAGTTGCAAACATTGAATGAACTAGGAGTTTTAACTTTATTTTGTTCACATGTGTTGTCAAGTGTTTAAATGCCATCAATAACATTTTATGTATTAAATTCCTTATAAGACTTGCTACTACAGCCCTTACTATAGCTAGTCTTTCAGTTTGTTCTAGTATAGCACTATTTACTTGCTTTATAATTAATTGCAGTTTTGAAAGAGTCTTCATAAGTCTTTAGTTATTTTCTTATTTTTATTTTGCAGTTAAATAATTTTCCAAACAAATGAACTAAAGTGAGAATTTTTATTCTTATTACCTTAATTTACATAATAATTTGGCAAGAAAAGAATGACAATAAATACACCAATGCATTGTATTCCCTTTCATTTAGTGGAATGAGCTAGTGTTACAACTGGGAATACAACTCTTAGGGATGGCAGTGCAGAAAAATTGAAGGTCTGCTAGGTGTCCCTTATAAATCCAAATAGTTCTCTTCAATGCTGGAAATAGCTTATGATGCCATGGTTCCAGGTTCTTTTTAATTACTCTGTCATGTTCAGTGAACCATCCTTGTGGCTGTTTTTTGCTTTAATCATCACATCACATTGCAGGCAAATGAAAGAAGAAAGAGGAGAGTGGTAGTGTGTGCTTTTCCTTTAATGGCGAAACCTAGCAGTTGTACACACCAGTTCTACCTTCTTAAGATGGGTCATAATACACAACTAATTCCATGTGTACGTGGAAGAGAGGCTTATTAAAGTAGTCTTCAGTTGTTGGATGGACGACCACCCTAAAATTCAGTTAATAGGTGAATTGAAAACTTACAGTAAGTGATAAATAGTAGTCTCTGCAAAGGAAAATATTCTTATAGTCCATATTCATGGATAAGAAGAATCAATATCGTGAAAATGGCCATACTGACCAAAGTAATTTATAGATTCAATGCTATTTCCATCAAAGTACCATTGACTTTCTTCACAGAATAAGAAAAATTGCTTTAAAGTTTGTATGGAACCCCGGAAGAGTCCATATAGCCAAGATAATCCTGAGCAAAAAGAACAAAGCTGGAGGCACCACACTACCTGACTTCAAACTATACTACAAGGCTACAGCAACCAAAACAGCATGGTACTGTTACTAAAAGAGATGTATAGACCAATGGAACAGAACAGAAGCCTCAGAAATAACAACACACATCTACACCAATCTAATATTTGACAAACCTGACCAAGAAAAAGCAATAGAGAAAGGATTCCCTATTTAATAAATGCTGCTGGAAAAACTGGCCAGCCATATGCAGAAAGCTGAAATTGGACTCCATCCTCACACCTTATACAAAAATAACTCGAAATGAATTAAAGATTTAAACATAAGACCTAAAACCATAAAAACCGAAGAAGAAAACCTAGGCAATACCATTCAAGACATAGGTATGGGTAAAGGCTTCATGACTAAAACACCAAAAGCAATAGCAACAAAAGCCAGAATTGTCAAACGGGATCTAATGAAACAAAAGAGCTTCTGCACAGCAAAGGAAACTGTCATCAAAGTGAACAGGCAACCTACAGAATGGGAGAAAATTTTTGCAATGTATCCATCTGACAAAGGGCTAATATCCAGAACCTAAAAGGGACTTAAAAAAACTTACAATAAAAAAAACAATCCCATCAGAAACTGTGTAAAGTTTATGAATAGACGCTTTTCAAAAGAAGACATTTATGTGGCCAACAAACATAAAAAAAAAAAGCACATCATTACTGGTCATTGGAGAAATGAAAATCAAAACCACATGAGATACTATCTCATTCCAGTTAGAATGGCATTCATTAAAAAGACAGGACACAACAGATGCTGGAGGGGATGTGGAGAAATAGGAACACTTTTCCCTGTTGGTGGGAGTGTATGTTAGTTCAATCATTGTTGGAGACAGTGTAGTGATTCCTTAAGGATCTAGAAGTTGCAGTACCATTTGATCCAGCAATCCCATTACTGGGTATATACCCAAAGGATTATAAATGATTCTACTATAAAGACACATGCACATGTGTGTTTATTGCAGCACTATTCATAATAGCAAAGACTTGGAGCCAACCCAAATACCCATCAATGATAGACTAGGTAAAGGAAATGTGGCACATATACACCATGGAATACTATGCAGCCATAAAAAAGAATGAGTTCATGTCCTTTTCAGAGACATGGATGAAGCTGGAAACCATCATTCTCAGCAAACTGACACAGGAACAGAAAACCAAACACCACATGTTCTCACTCATAAGTGGGAGTTAAACAGTGAGACCGTATGGGCACAGCGGGGGAAACATCACATACTGGGACCTATTGGGGGATGGGGGTTAAGGAGACAGATAGCATTAGGAGAAATACCCAACATAGATGATGGGTTGATGGGTGTATCAAACTACTATGGCACATATATACCATGTATACCTATGGAACAAACTTGCATGTTCTGCACAGATATCCCAGAATTGATTAAAAAAAAAAAGTCTGTGTAGAGGATAAATACTTTAAAACTTGCATTCAATCCAGTAAAACTTCAATGTGTTCAATTAAAGCTTGTAATACAATAATGATAATAATAGCCAGCATTTAAAGAGCACCTCATACGGATAAAGTTATTGAGAACTTACATGTGTTATCTCTGGTATGAAGATTGCTTCATCCTTAGATTCTTATGTATAAGTAGACCTTGTATATGTTAAAAAAAAGTATTATTATTATTTATTATTATTATTATTTGAGACAGAGTCTTGCACTGTCGCCAGGCACCAGGTTTGAGTGCAGTGGTGTGATCTTGGCTCGCTGCAACCTCTGCCTCCCAGGTTCAAGCAATTCTCCTGCCTCAGCCTCCTGAGTAACTGGGACTAACGGCATGTGCCACCACAACCAGCTAAGTTTTTATATTTTACAGTAGAGACAGATTTCACCATGTCGGCCAGGATGATCTCAGTCTCTTGACCTTGTGATCTGCCTGCCTCAGCCTCCAAAAGTGCTGGAATTACAAGCGTAAGCTACCGTGTCCTGCAGAAAATTATTTTTTTAAATGCATTAATTTGTAATTATCTCTTAAACTATTACTCATGAAAGATAAGCTATTTGTTGTCAGTATATTATTTACCTTTCAAAAATTCATTCAGATTTTACTACGGCCTAATATGTAATAAATGCGTGTGTCCTGTTGGGATTGTCAAAGAAAACATATTACCTCTTTTAGAAAACAACTTTCACATAGAGCTATTATGCATTCATATTAAAAACATTTTTAGATATCTCTCTTGAATTATTTTATGAATGAAAGTTTATATTTTGGAAATATTCCTTTATTTTTCCAGCAAAGAGGAAATCATTGCTAAAGAGGCAAATTTATTAACACTATTACCTAATTTTAATGATACTAAATAAATTTAGTAAATATTGATGAATTTTTAGCAGATAAATTCATTCTGCTCCAAGAGCATGACATATAAGCTTCCACTTGCTCATTTATACTCTGTGGAAATATGCTTTGCTGCCATATGAGAGAAATAAAATTCTATTATTTTAATTCTGTATTTTGTATCATAAAAGAGAAACTAGATATGGAATGCAGAATATACATATGTAGAATAAAACAATGGGGAATATATAAGATTTAATTCAAGACACAGAGATCACGTATTCAAACACACCAGTGAGTTCTTAAAAAGAAAATATTTTATGTTCTAATTAAAGTAGCAAACTTCACAACTAGAGTTTTTCAGCTCATTTGTTTCCTGACTTCTTTCTTTCAAGTTAAATGCTCCTAAGGTGGGTCATATAATTCAGTGACCTTTAAAGTAAAATTGAAATATTTAATTTTACAACTTTTCTTTATCTCTTTTTCTCTCACCACATGCAGCCTATAAATGCCAATAGAATTAATTGCCTAATTATAAGGAATAAAAACATTGCCTTTTGAAAGATTTCAAATTTATGTATCCTGCTGTGGAGATTTTGCTTGACTACCTGACCTATACAGTCTGTACTTCTTAAGGAAAGAAAATAAGTGGTCTACTTTGGAACGCATTTTGAACTTGGTAATGAATGCTACAAGGCTGCTCTGCTCTATACTCTTAGGTTATTTTATATTTTAAGGGCTTCATCTGGAGCCATTTTACTGTTAACCATAACTATTGTATATACTCTTTAATAAGCTCCATTATATTTTTTATTTTTTTCTTTATACATTTTAATAATATGGCAGAAAAGTAGGGCATAAGGAAAATACTAATCATCATTAGTTTACAACACAATGACACACATTTTCCAACAAGAAAATTTGATTGACAGGTGTTGAACAATGAGAACACATGGACACAGGGAGAGGAACATCATACACAGGGGCCTGTCGGGGGTTGAGGGGGGCTAGGAAAGTGATAGCAGGGGATGTGGGTCTAGAGGAGGAATAACATTAGGAGAAATATCTAATGTAGATGATGGAGTGATGGATACAGCACACCACCGTGGCATATGTATACCTATGTAACTTCTGTACATGTACCCCAGAAATTAAAGTATAATATAACAATTTAACAAACAGGTAACACCAAAAAAAGGCTGTCTACCTAGATAACATATATAATACTTTTTACTATAGCTCTTGGAAAAAAATCATAGTTAATATGCTTCATGTATATTTCTCTTAATAATCACATATTTGGTAACCTCACTTGCTCTGGGAATCATGAGTTCAAGGTACATATAGAATCCTCATGCCAATTTGATAAGGTCATACCTTAATCACTAGTTGCAAAGGTATGGATATAAAGGTGAGAATTCTAGGTTAGAAAGTCATATCTGTGATTTTACAGGAAGACAAGTAAGAGAGAATTTGTGTGTACTATGTGAAGGAAGAATAAACCTGAGAGCCCAACTTAATTTGGAAATTAAAACTGATTATATCACACATACACCAAGAGAGTACAAAAAAATTTATTTCTCACACAATGAGATTTTCTGGATAGATTATGGCAATCTCCAAAACAGGTCTGAAAAATGGCTTAAGACAATATGGAGGGATGAGTAGCTTGCCTGTTATTTTGCTTGGGGTTGGGAGTTACCGTGCATTCGGAATGAAGTTTACATGGTTTGAACTTTCCACTAGTACTGGGGTAGAGATCTAGAATATATAACCAGCTTGCCAAGATGTGGAATGAAAGAGAAGGGTGGGTGGTAAGGCATAAAAAATATTAACAATAAGACATCAAAAATCAATTCAGACTATTATAACTCACTCCAATGTTTGACTGAGGATTAAAATGTGCCATGATTTATTTAACTGCATTTAAAGTTGTTATAGTAAGCCATCATGGCTCCTTATGAGGCTTCCATCATGAGAATGGTAAGGAAATAAAACTTTCATTGAATACTTTGGTCAGCGGAGATGGTTCATTTCATTTGTCAGTTTAACAGGGTGATGAGATATGCCCCGGTGTTTGCTTAAATATTATTCTGGGTGTTTCTGTGAGAGCATTTGGGATGCAATTAACATTTTTATCAGTAGACTCAGTAGAGCAGGTTTTCTGCTGTATTGTAGTTGGACCTTACCAAATCTGTTGGAAATCTGAATAAAACAAAATGTCTGAATCTCCCTGGAGTAAGAAAGAATTCTCCTACCTGACACTTTTTGAACTGGGACATTGGCTTTTTTTCCTGACTTCAAACTCAAACTGAAAGATCAGCTTTTTCTGATTTTTGAGCCTGCCAGCCTTTGGACTGGAACTACCTCATTGATTCTCCTGGGTCTCCAGTTTTGTGACTTGCTCTGTAAACCTTGGGATCTGCTAGCCTCCATGAACTCCCATGATATTACTAATTTCCATAATAAATCTCATGTATTCTCCCTCTCAATCTCTCTCTCTCTCTCTCTCTCTCTCTCTCTCTCTCTGCATTAGTTCTTTTTTTTCTGGAAAACACCAACTACTATATGAGCCCAGCATTGTGTATGTTGTGAAGTAAAATGTGTTCCTTGCTCATAATGAATTGCTCACTATCATTAATGTCTAGAACTCAGAAGGAGATAAGGAATAATTTGATAAAGATTTGTATTGTGGCGTCATTATGTAAAAGGATATGCAACCCTGGTTATATAGTAGGTACCTATAATTCACAAAATTTCAGTTTTTTTTTTTTTCCAAAGGAGAGAGTGTTGGAAGTGAAAATTTTGTTGCTGCCATTGGCCTGCCCAAATAGCCAGACCATTGTCCACAGATCAATATTCCATAAAATTATGCAGACATGGCTGATTCTTGACCAGAGCATTTATTGTTAAGATTACTGCATGATATTTGGCCACTTGTGCTGAAGCTTGGGTCTCATTCTTGATCAGGGTCATCCTGTTTAGGCAATAGAAAGTGGCTGTTAGGCAGTGGGCTCTCTTATGTGTAATGGTGGTCCTTCCCATCGTGGTGTATTAATGGACTCACAGTTCAACAAGCCTTTGGAGGTCTCACAATCAGGGTGGAAGTCAAAGTAGGAGCAAAGACATGTCTTAAATGATGGCAGGCAAAAGTGTATGCAGGGGAACTGCCCTTTATGAAACAATCAGATCTAGTGAGACTTACTATCACAAGAACAGCATGGGAAAAACCCACCCCCATGATTCAATTACCTCCCCCCAGTTCCCACATGACACATGGGGATTATGGGAACTGCAATTCAAGATAAGATGTGGGTGGGGACACAGCCAAACCATATCACATGGGTAGTATGGAACCTCTAAAAGACGTAAGAGGAGGTTGCCAAAGCCTCTACAATGAACAGTCTTTGGGGGACACCTAAGTCTCTGTTGTTTTGCAGTATTGATAGATTCTAGAGTCTTTTGTTGTAGGGTGGCCCATTCAGAGTAAGTAAATTTGTGAGTGATAACATAAAGGAGCTTAAAAAAATGTAAATAAGGAATATGTTTCTTCCAGAATCTAAATGGGCTAAAAGATGTTGAATTTGTCTTAACATTGTGGGTGACGACAGAGTGAACAGCTGTTTCTTTACAATGTCAGGAATGGGGCACCCTCTATCTAATCAAATGATAGTGAGAAATTTTACTGAGGTGGTGAGGCCTTTCACTTTATGCGAGTCAACAGTCCACTAATTTTGGTGAGCTCTGTTTTGAATGTTTGGTTGTCCTGAATGCTTGTGTGAGTAGAGTCTCCTAGGAGGAGGAGATCAATATAGTGTCATACATATGTTCCTAGAAAAATTTTAATGTGGGCCGGGCGCGGTGGCTCAAGCCTGTAATCCCAGCACTTTGGGAGGCCGAGGTGGGTGGATCACGAGGTCAAGAGATCGAGACCATCCTGGTCAACATGGTGAAACCCCACCTCTACTAAAACTACAAAAAAAAAATTAGCTGGGCATGGTGGTGCGTGCCTGTAATCCCAGCTATTCAGGAGGCTGAGGCAGGAGAATTGCCTGAACCCAGGAGGCGGAGGTTGCGGTGAGCCGAGATCGCGCCATTGCACTCCAGCCTGGGTAACAAGAGCGAAACTCTGTCTCAAAAAAAAAAAAAAAAAAAAAAAAAAAAATTTAATGTGATTAAGATCTTACCTTCAGAAACTGTGTGCAACAGTAAATCTGTTGAGATTTTGCCCCTGGGTTGCTGCATAAGGCTGTATTATCTTTTTGAAGATGAAGAAAAACTGCAGCTAAGAAGCTGTCGAAATAGGCAAAACAGAATTTATTAGCTAAACCTGTGACTGCAAAGTACTTACCCATTGCTGATTGGATTGAATGTAGTCAGTAATTTAAGTAATATTGGGTAAAGAAGACTTAATGGGTGGGATTATGACATTAAGGTTGCAATAATCCATCATTAAGTGCTATTCATTATTTCCAGTTTTAAGAATAGACCAAATACTGTTGTTAAATAAAGAGAAACCATGGGGATAATCACTCCTTTTCTAAATAGTTCTTGTATAATGTGTTTTGATCTTTGAAGGTTCTGTTTAACACTATATGAGGCCACATTAAGTATTTTGACCAGAGGGGAAAACCCGTGAGGTCCGATTCTGTGAAGCTGATTGGAAGTGCCAAACATTTAATTTTATTTTATTATTTTTTGGGTCATATCAACCATGCCACGCTATGGAATATTTTAGTGCAAAGTGGAAGCTTATAAGAAAGTCTGCCTCACTCTATTGATATTGGTTGTTGGCAAATTCAGATCATGCAGATTCAGGCCTGCCTGTGGGAGCCCTCACTCTGATTCCTTTCCCTAACCATTAGAAAATATAACCCACTGACTGCACCCTCATCCCAACCTTTGTGCTCTCAAACTGTTTTCCTCCTGCTTAAAAACTAGCTGTGTTTCTGTAATCCCAGCACGTTGGGAGGCCGAGGCGGGCGGATCACGAGGTCAGGGGATCGAGACCATCCTGGCCAACATGGTGAAACCCCGTCTCTACTAAAAATAAAGAAAAATAAACTAGCTGTGTTTATCCCACAAGCCTCATTATGTGAGTAATAAACTGCTTCATACCCTCTTGATGTCTGTGTGTGGCATCATCAGTCTCAACAACTGAACTAAATCATTGGTTGGGTGTCCATTCTTATTGCACAGATCAACCACAAGAAAGAAACCACTTTTGTCTGATGTCATGAAAATTTTTACAGAATAATTTAAATTTGAAGGAGAGTGACAGATAAAAGGATTTGCATAAGCACAAATGAGAAAAGGGAAAATTAAATGCAGGTTGTGGACCATCATATACACTGTTTGCCAAGTTGAAAAATATTTAATGTGCACTAAATTCTTCTATGTTGATTGATGTTGGAGTATAGTTTTACATATTCACTAATTTCCCATGTGTTTCTTTTCTTTGTGTTTCTCTCCTTTCCCATCGACAAATACGGCTGTTCTATGTTTATTACTTCAAGGATGATAAAATACTTTTCCCCTGGAACTCTAGGAGTACATATCCTTAAGGAAATAAAGAAGTTTAAACAAATGGTTTGTTAACATGTGGTTTGATTAGGTTTGGCCTTCCCTTTCCCAAATAAAAAAAGAAACATATAGATACAGATATGGAAGTATAGATATTTCTAGGGCAGGAGAAGAGGACAGAAGGAAGGACAAAGAAGTTTAGAAATATCGAGTCATATATGGAGGAAAAATAGCTGCTGCTTCTAGTCTTGGCTTGAGGAAAATGGTGGTACTCAAACGAAATTTATGAAATTGGAGAGAAGAAGATCCCTGAACAGTTCAAGAAGTCCAAAAAAAGAAAGGCTGTATATTAGGTCTAAGCAGACACGTATTTAAACAAACTTCAGTGACTCCCATGCTTTAGTGAGACACTGGACTTGCAGTTCACACACTAAAATGAGGCATGGTGATTGCCACTGGACCAGAAGGGAACATCTTATTGGGAATCAGCCTTATCTTAGCAGCAATACACAGTCTCATAACTGAGATTCAAGAAGAAAAATGGAAATATCTCTGTTGACAAATGAAATCAGATATCTGAGACTGTGGGCATGTCCGCCTCCACACTGATGTCTTGGCAGTAAATAAGTCACCTAGAACCCCAGGACAGATGCTGGCAGCATGAAATTTCAAACCTACTCAAAGTGTTCTGACACTCACATAGAATAAAAACTTGAGTTAGAAAAAAATAGAGGAAATTATATTGTTTTACATTTAAAAAATTGCTATGTCCATTACATTTTATATACAATATTTAGGTGAAATAAGGTTGATGGTAATGTGGGACCCTATACATGAAGGGTTCTCATATCAGATTACTGCAATTACCTTTTGTATTGTAGAGAAGATTTTGAGTTTGGGATTCTGCTACAAATTCAGTGCTTAAGAAAAATTAATCTAGTTGTTTTTGCAGGTTGCAATGGGAGGACATTTAGAAAATATAAATTACAGATAATTTCTCTAATGTAGTTATTAGATAACAATTAACTCAGATCATGTTGCTGGCTATATGTACCTAATGCAGATGGCAGGGTGATGGATGCAGCCAACCACCATGGCACACGTATAGCTGTACAACAAACCTGCATGTTCTGCACATGTACTCCAGAACTTCAAGTCCAATTAAAAAAAGGTCTTACTTTTGATGTATGTTTGTATGACACAATGATTAATTAATAATTATACTAATACATATACAGATTATATGTGCGTGTGTGTGTGTGTGTGTGTGTGTGTATTTTAGTACATATGTGTATTTTAGTACATCAAAGGCAGGGTCTTGCTTTGTCACCCAGGCTGGAATGTAGTGATGTGAACGTATCTCATTTTAACCTTGAATTCCTGCTCTCAAGCAATACTCTCAACTCAGCCTGCTGAGTAGCTAGGACTATACGTGCATACCAACACATCCAGCTATTTTCTAAAAGTTTTCATTAATAAAAATATTTTAACATTAGGAGATCCAACTTTCAAAGTAGTTCAATAAACATTGTATTTTAATGCCCATTCCAAATTAAATTCTATATGATGGTTTAGATTATGCATTAATGAGCAGATCACTCTTTAGCCACAAAATCATCAATATAATTGAAATCAATTTTATTGCAAATAGCCCACAGAAAAATTGAATTTCAATGTCTTAATAAAAGTAGAATGTCACCAATGACTCTTAGGCCACTTTCCATTTTCTGGTAAGTGCTAAAAAGAAAATTTTGCGAACAGAAAACCAAACACTGCATGTTCTCACTCAGAAGTGGGAGTTGAACAATGAGAATACATGGACATGGGGAAGGGAACATCAAACATCGGGGCCGGCTAGGGGAGGGATAGCAGGGGGTGGGAGGATTGGGGAGGGATAACATTAGGAGAAACACCTAATGTAGGTGACAGGGGGATGGATGCAGCAAACCACCATGGCACGTGTATACCTACGTAACAAACCTGCACGTTCTGCACATGTACTCCAGAATTTAAAGTATAATTTTAAAAAGAAAAGAAAATTGTGTGAGTTTTAAGAGCCATATAACTTTTTAAAAAACATTTCTAATGTTATTCAAATGCTCACCAAGTCTTCATGCGTGGTTATCTATCTAGTCAACTGACTTCTAAAGAGGTTTTCCAGAATTATTCAATACAATGATGTGAAGAAATATTTGGAAAATAAAAATACACAACCAAATATAATCTCTGTCACATTTATTGTAGAAACATAATAAATGTGGGGTTATCTAAAAAACATGTATCTTATTAGATTGTGCTCAATGGAAATCAGATGTAAATTATTTTTTTTCTATTCTGTTAGTTGTACCTGAATCCAGTCATAAAATTTTGCTCATTGACATAATATCTGAGGAAGGTTTCGTGAATCAGGTTAGTTCCTAAGATTAGCATAGCAGGAAATGGTCATCACTTCTTAATGGAAAGTTTGTACTTAATTGAACTTAATTTACTAATTAATTCTATAAAACTAACATGTGGGGAAAATATCTCATGTATATGATTAAAATTATCTTGTGCCTAATTGCAATATGGTATCCAGGAATTAAACCTGGGACAGAACAAGGATAATATGAAAAAAAATGGTCAATTATAAATAAATCTATCTAATTAATAGTGCTATTCCAATGCTCATTTATTTAAGATTTTAATAAATATGTCTCATATATCAAATATTAATACTTCAGAAAATTCAGTGAAGAACATAAAAAAATTCTCTGTACTATGTTTTTAATTTTCAGGTAACTATCTACCAATTTTTTTTTCCCATTTATTTATTTTATTGCATTTTAGGTTTTGGGGTACATGTGAAGAACATGCAAAATTGTTGCATAGGAACACACGTGGCAGTGTGATTCGCTGTCTTCCTCCCCATCACCTACATTTTTTAAAAAGAGTATTTAAATACCAAGTGAGAAAATTTTGTGTTTTTCCAATAATGACCATCTCGTCTATATGTCTCTACTATACTATTCCTCTCCATCCCTACCAGATTTTCTTTGCTCTGTCTTCTGCTAATTACATTTTGAATTCTAACCTAGTTTGATTTTCTCATTAGTCCTAAAATCCTAAAATCAAAATATTCCATGAAAGAGGAAAAACAGCTTCAAAAGTCTGAAGCCTGATAAAGCACTCTATATATCTAAGCTCCTGAAAAAAGTGGATATTTATTCTTTATTTTCTAATATGATTTTCATTATCTGCATTTACATTTTTAAAATTTTAACTTTTATTTTAGATTCAAGGGTTATATATGCAGGTTTGTTACATAATTACATTCCATGATGCTGAGGTTTGGAGTATAACTGATCCCATCACCCAAGTACTGAGCATAGTACCCAATACTTTTTCAACCCTTGCCTTTATTCCTCCAACTCCCCTCTAATAGACCCCAGTATCTATCATTGCTGTCTTTATGTCCATGAGTGCCCAATGTTTAATTCCCATTTCTAAATAAGAATATACGGTATTTGGTTTTCTGTATGATGGCCTCCAGCAGCATCCATGTTGCTGCAAAGAACATGGTTTTATTATTTTTCATGTTTGCATAGTATGCTACTGTCTATATGCACATTTTCTCTATTCCGTCCACCACTGATGGGCACCTAGGCTGATTTCATGTCTTTGCCATTGTGAATAGTGCTGCCATGAACATACATGTGCATGTATCTTTTTAGCAATTTCCCAGGTTATGCTGGTGCTGCTGGTTGGGGCAAAACACTTTAAGAAAGAACCACTGCTTCATGGCAAACGATTGTATTGGGAGATATTAGAAATTCTTATATATATATATATATATATACATATGTATATATATATTATTGTGTTTTAGGTTTGGGGGTACATGTGAAGAACATACAGGATTGTTGCATAGGTACATACATGGCAACATGGTTTGCTGCCTTCCTCCCTATCACCTATATCTGGCATTTCTCCTCATATTATCCTGCCCCAACTCCCCTCCCCCCACTGTCCCTCCCCTAGTTCCCCCCCACAGACCTCAGTGTGTGATGCTCCCCTCCCTGTGTCCATCTGTCCTCATTGTTCAACACCCGCCTATGAGTGAGAACATTTGGTGTTTGATTTTCTGTTCTTGTGTCAGTTTGCTGAGAATGATGGTTTCCAGGTTCATTCATCTCCCTGCAAAGGCCACAAACTCATCAATTTTTATGGCTGCATAGTACTCCATGGTGTATATGTGCCACATTTTCCCTGTCCAGTCTATCATTGATGGGCATTTGGGTTGGTTCCAAGTCTTTGTTACTGTAAACAGCGCTGGAATGAACATTCATGTGCATGTGTCCTTATAATAGAATGATTTATAATCCTCTGGATATATATCCAGTAATGGGATTGCTGAATCAAATGGAATTTCTATTTCTAGGTCCTTGAGGAATCGCCACACTGTCTTCCACAATGGTTGAACTAATTTACACTCCCACCAACAGTGTAAGAGTGTTCCTACTTCTCCACATCCTCTCCAGCATCTGTTATCTCTGGATTTTTTAATGATATCCATTCTACCTGGCGTGGGATGGTATTTCACTGTAGTTTTGATTTGCGTTTCTCTGATGACCAGTGATAATGAGTATTTTTTCATATGTTTGTTGGTCTCTATATGTCTTTTTTGAAAAGTGTCTATTCATATCCTTTGCCCACTTTTGAATGGGTTTGTTGTTTTCTTGTAAATCTGTTTTAGTTTTTTATAGATTCTGGATATTAGCCCTTTGTCAGATGGATAGATTGCAAAAATTTTTCCCATTCTGTTGGTTACCAGTTCACTCTAATGATTGTTTCTTTTGCTGTGCAGAAGCTCTGGAGTTTAATTAGATCCCATTTGTCTATTTTGGCTTTTGTTGCCAATACTTTTGGTGTTTTAGTCATGAAGTCCTTACTTATGCCTATGTCCTGAATGGTTTTGCCTAGGTTTTCTTCTAGGGTGTTTATGGTGTTAGGTCTTATGTTTAAATTATTAATCCATGTGGAATTACCTCTCATATGGTATTATCATGTTTATGCCTCTACTTAAATGCATACAAAGAAAGGATTTTGTATGCTTTGTTTCTTAGGATCTTGTATCATTGTGCTTTGTAAAGAACAGCTATTTATATCATACCATAATATTGACTGGTTGTTAAGTAAATTATAATCAAATAGGTTTTTTCCCAAGCAATAAGGTCATTAAACGTTGTGCATATTAGCACACATCTTTGAATTTCAACAAATATGTATATTTAGATCTCTTGTCAGAAAACTCTGAAAGCTCCACTACCCCATTACACAGGTCAAATTTAGGTCATGGGAGGAACTGAGTAGAATGTGGGAGGAACTGAGTAGAATGCGGCCGGAAGAAATGATTCACAAAGCAGTAACACAGCTTACCTCAGCTGATTTAACAAATAGACTGATTGGATTTATGGCTAAGTTGCTTTAGGTGTTATTTTGAGAGAAGAGGAGAAAGAAAGAGAATCACTTTCAGTAGTTTTGACAGCACTGTCTCCAGATATATAGAAATTACGCCCATGGGATAGCCTATTCTTCAGTAGAAACTATTGTGAGTACTCTAATTTTACAGGTAGAAATCTTGTGACTGATAAATATTGTTCTGTAAACTCTCACAAAATCATCACATGGTCAATATTCGCTTTCTAAATCTATAATTTCCATTTTAAAAATATATAATTATTTAGATTTCAGTGTTCTATAAATCCTTAAAGGGGTCAAAATACAACAGGTTCTTAATACTAAAACAAAACATATTATTATCTTTTTTTCCCTGGATGTATAATCATGAATCCCTAAGGGGCCTTAACAACTTTAGAAATATGACCATGCAGAGAAGTAATGTACTGTTTGAAGGACAATCCAGTACCTTTGAAAACACCAACTTAACAGCTTGAGGAAGATTTAAAGCAAGCTTTTCCAACTCGTGACCCACAGACCACATGAGACCCATGAGGGATTTGAATGCAGCCCAACACAAATTCGTAAAATTTCTTAAAACATTTTGAAAATATTTTGCTTTTTTTTTCTTCATCAGTTATTGTTAGTGTTATTGTATTTTACGTGTGGCCCAAGACAATTCTTATTCTTTCAATATAGCCCAGGGAAGCCAAAAGATTGGACACCCTAAAAAGAATGAAGGCTGTAAGAAGACTACCATTGATAGATTATGGATTATATTAGTTAGATATTAAGAATTGAGGATGTTCAGAAGTGAGGACTGGTAAGGTTGCAGGTGATATTTATTTCTGTAAGTCAATGATCTCCTTAAAGATACATTGTGACTGTACCACCAAGTCCTAATTGAAATGTGGCTATCAGACTGCCCTGCCAAGGAGAACTTGGTAAATCGTTATCAGAAAGTTATTGCTTTTACTTATGAATATCTTCAGGCATAGCCATCTTGGGGGAAAAAAATTAATCTACTCTGAATAGCTTTCTAGAAAATCTTAGAATGTTTCTCATTTAATGAAAGCACTGAAATTCAAATATGTGTCTCTATGATGTGCATCAATTATGTTCTAGATTTCTGGAAGAAGCAGTACAGTGACATCCCCTGCACTATCATTCTCTACAGTTGAGCATTTGAGCTCATAGTGAACAGTTGAAACTACAGGTTAATTACTCATAGACTTAATAGATCCTTTATAATTTAAAGGGAAAACCTTGAGTATCTCATAAAGCATACATTTATAACATAATAATTAATTAACACTATTCACATCTATTTTAACTATATAACAGTAGCTATTAAATTATAATATGTATCAGAGTCACCTGGAAGAATTATTAAAATATGGATTGCTGAGCACCATTGCCAATGTTTCTGATTAATTCAGTCAAAGAGGGGCCTGATAATTTTTTATTTTTAGCAATTTCCCAGGTTATGCTGGTGCTGCTGGTTGGGGCACAACACTTTGAGAAAGAACCACTGCTTCATGGCAAATGGTTGTATTGGGAGATATTAGAAATTCTGGTTCCTAGAATCACATTGTCACAAATATAATGAAGAATACATTGCATTGTATATAAGAGGTGTATTTTATTATCCAAAGCTCTTTAAAATTACACTATTGTCAGGATGTAATAACAACATTGAGCTAATATTTTATAAATAATTAGAAACAATGACTGACAAATTCATTAGCGAAGACCCTGAAACGAAATGACATCTGAAGAGCATTTATTTTGTAAAAATATTGTGTAGAAATTGGGTAACTGTTAACTATATGAGATTTGTATCAGACATAGATGCTTGAGAAATACAAAGTATATTTTTGTTTAAACAGAAATTCCTGTCTTAAAAATAAAAATCCAAAATAACTTGAACCAGAATTGGTTCAAAATATGACACCTATATCATTTAGTCATATTCTAGGTGAATAGACTGTAATTCAATCAAGCTTAATTGCTTAGCTTAAATATAAGAATAAAAAATGAGTTACAACTTTTGCTAATTGATATTTTCTATTCACTCAGAGCCTGTACTCCTTAGAGTAATGCGCTAACTAAAATGTGGTTTAAAGAGGTTACAAAATTTTATGAAGAAAAATATCACACTGTGTTTTTAAAATAGGCAACAATATTCCAGTTACTCTAACGAAACAAAAATAGACAATATAAAATTATAGATTGAGATAATCTAAAGTCTTTAATATCATGACTGACTTCTGAATGTTCAAATTGTGTGTCATAAAAGTGAATGCTTATCTAGCTATGAAGATTCATAGTACCAAATTAAAAAAAAAACACACACACACACTTTGAAAACTGAAACCAAGACTGTTGTGAAATGAAGTAGAAATCACCCAACATCATTTTACGAAGAGAACATGAATATAAGAAGAGTAGCATGAGATATTCTATTTTTCAAGTGATCATTTATAAGGGTAGATTAAATAGGTTATCAAAAAATAATTAACAAAAGAAAAAAACATGATACTGTCCTTATACTCAAGAGTTTTCTTTGGTAAACATTAGTTTGTGTACACATTTCATATGTAATCAGAAATAAGAATTGATAAGAGGAAGCAATATTCTACTGGAAGTCATGAGAATAATTATTTTCCTTTAGCCTTGACTTTTCATTTCCTTCCTACCCTGAAAATTGTCAAATGAAGTTCCACCCTAGCTTGCAGCCTCTCCCGTGTCTACTAGGGATGCTGAAGTAAACTTTATTATTTGAGATTCTTGTATTGCAAAGTGCATAATAGATTGTCATCATGTCCAGTGTTCTCTACCTAAGAGGAGTATAGGAAGTGTTTGCTGGTCATATTGCCAAAAGAATGACAAATGGATGAATACACATCTAAAAACTGACTTTTAGGTTGAGATTAACCTAAATTTAAATTTATTGTACATCATATTTGCACTTTACAGCTACTATATGAACTATCTACTGTTTAAGATTTTAATCATTTATTCTACAGATGATATGATATGATATAATATGAGCTTTCTCATTCCATGTTCAAACTACATCTATTGATTATTCTGAAAATCTAACTGAAGTTTATTTTCTAAAAATAAATTTCTGAAATGTCTATATTTAGTTAAGTGTTTTATTATTATAGCTAATCTGAAGGCCAATGTTTCCCAGATATGCTAACCCCCATTTGGAAGCATGATGTTATAGATATGGTTATAGATACATAAATATAACATCAGTATGTTTTTACAGAAGTAATTTTCTCAATGTTTTAAAATTTTTACTTTGTTAATCATAAATTTTTCATGTTGATATTCTTATCTAATAGTATTTTCATATTTGTTTCCCATTGTATGATGTATCATAAAATTTAACAAGTTTTTATTACTGAATATTGAGATTATATCAAATGCTTTACTGCTAGAAATGGTACTATACTAGACATCTTTATGACCAATTTATTGCCACTTTCTGAATATTTCCTTGGACGTATATATTCAGTGCTCATTTATCTTTTCAAAATACAAACATATTTTGTCCTCCAGATTTTTTACCCTAGACTACACACACACACACACACACACACACACACACACACATATATATATATGACTACTGTTTGAGAAGCACAACTCCCCAAAATTTATCATTTCATATTAATAAATATGTTTAATTTGTCATAATAAGTAAATCTGTAGAAATAGGTCACATTTCCAAAAACATTGCATTACATGTATGGTGGTAAGTAGTGAAAATAACAATGTCATAGGTATTTTCAAGATTTCTACAGAGCCATTATAAACACTATTTAAAAGAAAAAAGCAGGAAAAAGAAATAGCTCACTAATATCCCTGTAAAATCTTTTGTTTTACTTAACTGAAAAATATTCTACTACATTGTGTTTTCCACTCTTTTGAAAATACTGAAATGTTGATTCTTTTCACCAAGTGGAGCATTCATAAAAGAGTAATTATTTTTGTAGGGGTAGCAAAATAGACAGTCTGTTAATTATAACCCAAGTATCAAAATAATCCAGTGGTACAGGGTGATGTTATTTCTATCTGGGGCAATATATATTGTCTAGACCACTCTCAAGATACTAAGAAACTCAATGTCATTACTATTCTTTTAATAAGAATAAACCTGAACAATAACCATTCTAAATACATTTAGCTCATATATCTTTACTAGACTCCTGTAAACATGAAATAAAAGAAAGCTGATGTCTTACAGAATATTGAGGGTTGAGAAACAAATTTCACTGCAAATAATGCGGTTTCTTTGATTCATCACTATTTAAATCAAGAAACTCAAATTGTAATCTTCAGATACTGAAAGCAATTTCAACAAAGACTAAAGGAGACACCACCACCTAGTGGTAAAGTGCTGCTCAAAGGAAAATACTGCTATATTCAAGTATTTTTAGAAAAGACCAGGCTGATGTGTGATTGTGTTACGGTTAAATGAAGTGTGTAATAATTATCAAAATTATGCATCTGTTAGGTTCCTAACTGCTGTGCACTTTACTGTTTACTTTTACAGTTTAAGCACTTTCACAAGGAAATAGACATTATTGTAGATGTTACTAGGGAAAAAATAACATGCTAGTGTCTTTATGGAATGATTGAAGATAATTTTTTTTCTGGCTAAAGTAATCATTAATATTCTAGAATACTTAATACTGTTTTAAAGATATTTCATTTAAAACATGTATTTATTTTAATAAATATAAATTTAGGTTTTGTCCACATAATATCAAATATGGTGGAGATATGTAGATTTGGAATACTATTAGCTTAAATTAACAACCATAGATCGAGTGATTAAATACCTCAAAGAAACCTATGTCTTGCAAATAAGATGTCCACAGATTATTAAAATGTAGAATTTTAGAATAAGAATCAATAAGAAAATATTTTTATTTATAAAATGCTATACGTTACTTAAATAGAATATTTTTATGTAACATGAATTATTGTGATTATGGACAGGTGTATTGTGCAAGAAATAGCTTTTTCTTGCTAGATACATCCATAATGTGATCACCATAATAGGCAAGTACAAGCAAAACAATAAATAAAAATTAAATTAAATTTAAAAATACACCTGAATGCTTTTATTGCTTGCTTGAAAAGTTTGAATAAGTGTTCTGCATGCAGTGTTCACTCTTCTCATTAGCGTATACTTAAGACTAGTCTTCATTTTGCTCTGTGTGTCCTCTACATTTGCATCATACATTGTGCCGCGCAAAATTTAACACAATGATATTTTATTATGTTAAAATTTATGGAGAGTTTTTTTTTAATCACAAAATAATATTTTGCCCCAACATACTGAGAACACAGAATACTTTCTATTTAATGCCTCATGCTATTTAATCAGAAGAAAAGGATGCTCTTATAAGAATATATTCAATGAAATATTAATTAATTTATTCACCTGCTACTTATTGCATTCCTCCCTTGGGTCACACACTATTCCAAAAGTGTCTGCAAATAACTCAATGAGACAGACAGGATCCTGTTTACAATGAAGTTTCTTCTCCTTTTCCTTCTCCCTCTTCTTCTCTTTCCTATCCTAACTGATAGATAAAAAGACAAAATTTGATTCCTTCATTTCCTTGGTTTTCTCTTCTGTTTTTTCCTTGTTTTGATTTTATTAGACTCTGCTGCCTTTATTATTCTCTCTACTCTCTCTATTTTGAGATTAATTCTATGTTATTTTTCTAGATTCCTAATTTGTAAACTGAAATCAACAATGTAAGAACTTTCTTTTTTATCCCAAGTGCCTGGTGCTATAACATTTCCTCTAAGTGTTGTGTCCTCTACTTCCCACAAATTTTAATATGTTGAATTTTAATTTTCTTTCAATTCAAAATGCATTTTATTTTCCCATTCAATTTTTTTCTTGGACTTTTGTGTTATTTAGAAGAATTATTTACTTTCTGAACATTTGATGATTTTCCAGATATTGTTCTGTTATTGATTTAAATGGGATTTCATTGTAGTTGGAGAACATGTGTAAGACTTGAATACTTTTATATTTACTGAGATTTATTTTAGGTAATAGAATCTGGCCTACATTTTAAATAGTGCTTTTCTACTGTACCTAAGTGAAGTGTTACATAAATATCAATTGGGTCAAATTGATAGTATTGTCCAAATTTTCTACATATTTACTAATTTTTTTAAATTTTTCTGTTGAGAAAGGATGTTTAAAATCTCTGATTATAATTTTAGATTTTGTATTTCTCTTTACATTTTTATCATTTTCCTTGATCAATTCTAAAACTCTTTTAGATTGATAAATATTAATAAATGCTATGTCATATTTTTAATTGATCCTGTTATCATTATCAAATGACTCTCTTTGTCTGACAATCTTCCATGTTCTGAAAATGGTTTTCTCTTATATTGATACAGCTATCCCAGTTCGCTTTTCCTTAGTGTTATCATGTGATATAATTTTTATCGTTTTGTTTTAAATGATTTGTTTCATATGTTAAAGTGGGAATGAGCATATGCTAAGTCTTATTTTTTTATCCAATTTGAAAAGTTATGCCCTTTAATTGAGATGTTCAGACCACTTACATTACTGTAATTGTTGACATAGGTATTAATTTTCTATTAGTTATAACAAATCACCACAAATTTGGTGCCTTAAAGCAATCCAAAGTTATTATCTTATAGTCAGAAAGTCAGAAGTCATGGGAACAACATGTTGAGAGGGATGCATTCCTTCTGGATGTTCTAGGGAAATGTTTCTTTGGCTTTTCCAACTTCTAGAGACTGCATGTGCTTCTTATCTCATGACTCTTCTTCTATTTTCAAATCCATTACTTGAATAAAGCATATTAAGAAGAGCTGGTATCATTTCTATTGAAACTATTCCAAAAAACTGAAAAGGAGGAACTCCTTCCTAACTCATTTTATGAGGCCAGCATCATACTGATACCAAAACCTGGCATAGATACAACATAAAAGGAAACTTCAGGCTATTATCCCTGATGAACATTGATGCAAAAATCCTCAATAAAACACTGGGAAACAGAATCCAGCAGCACATCAGAAAGCTTATCCATCATGATCAAGTTGGCTTCATCCCCAAGATGCAAGACTGGGTCGACATACACAAATCAATAAATGTGATTCATCACATAAACAGAACTAAAGATAAAACCCACATGATTATCTCAATAGATGCAGAAAAGGCCTTCAATAAAATTCAATAGCCATTCATGCTAAAAACTCTCAATAAACTAGGCATTGAAGGAACATCACTCAGAATATTAAGAGCCATATATTATAAACCTGTAGGCAATAACATACTGAATGGACAAAGGCCGGAAGCATTCCCCCTGAAAACTGGCAGAGGACAAGAATGCCCTTTCACCACTCCTATTCAACATAGTATTGGAAGTTCTGGCCAGGGCAATCAGGCAAGAGAAAAAAAATAGGAAAAGAAAAAGTCAAGTTATCTTTGTTTGCAGATGACATATCTAGAAATCCCCATCACCTCAGCCCAAAAGCTTCTTAAGCTGATAAATAACTTCAGTAAAGTCTCAGGATATAAAATGAAAGCGCAAAAATCAATAGCAGCCCTATATATCAATAACAGGCAAGCAGAGAGCCAAATTGTAATTGAACTTCCATTCACAATTGCTACAAAAAGAATAAGATATCTAGGAAGACAGCTACCAAGAGAAAAGAAGGACCTCTTCAAGAAGAACTACAAACCACTGCTCAAAGAAATCAGAGAGAACATGAACAATAGCAAAACATTCCATGTTCATGGATAGGAAGAATCTGCATTGTCAAAATGGCCATAATGCCCAAAGCAATTTATACATTAAGTGCTATTCACATTAAAATAACATTGACAGTCTTCACAGAATTAAAAAAATATATTTTAAAATTCATGTAGAACCAAAAAAGAGTACAAATAGCCAAGATGATCCTTAGCAAAAAGAACAAAGCTGGAGGTTATCATGCTACCTGACCTCAAACTATACTACAAGGCTACAGTAATTAAAAGACTATGGTACTGGTACAAAAAATAGACACATAGACCAATGTAACAGAATAGAGAACTCAGATATAAGACCACACAGCTACAACCATCTGATTTTTGACAAACCTGACAAAAATAAGCAATGGGCAATGGACTTTCTATGCAATAAATGGTGCTGGGACAACTGGCTAGCCATATGCAAAAAACTGAAACTAGGCTCCTTCATTACAGATTATACTAAAATGAACTCAAGATGGATTAAAAACTTAAAACGTAAAAACTTCAGACTATAAAAACCCTGGAAAACAACCTAAGTAATACCATTCAGGACACAGGCACAGGCAAAGATTTCACAGCAAAAATGCCAAAAGCAATTGCAACAAAAGCAAAAGTTGACAAATGGGATGTAATTAAACTAAAGAGCTCCTGCCCAGCAACACACACACACACACACACACACACACACACACACAATCATCAGAGTGAACAGACAACCTCAGACAACCTACAGAATGGGAGACAATTTTGGCAACCTATCCACATCCATCTGTCTAAGGCCTAATATCTAGAGTCTATAAGAAACTTTAACAAATATACAAGGAAAGTGGGCAAAGGATATAAACAGACGCTTCTCAAAATAAGACATACACGCTACCAAAGCTCAACATCACTGATTATTCGGGAAATACAAATCAAAACTACAATGAGATACCATCTCACACCAGTCAAGGAATGCTTTTATACTATTGGTGAGAGTATAAATTAGTTCAATCATCATGGAAGACATTGTGGAGATTCCTCAAAAATCTAGAGGCAGAAATACCATCTGTTCCAGCAATCCAATTACTGGATATACACCCAAAAGACTATAAATCATTCTATTATAAAGATATCTGCACGTGTATGTTTACTGTAGCACTATTCACAATAGCAAAGACATAGAATCAACCCAAATGCCCATCAACAATAATAGAATGAATAAAAAAAAGTAGTACATATACACCATGGAATACTATGCAGCCATAACAAGGATTAAGATCATGTCCTTTGCAGGAACATGGATGAAGCTGGAAGCTGTTATCCTCAGCAAACTAATGCAGGAACAGAAAACCAAATATCACATGTTCTCACTTGTAAGTGGAAGCTGAACAATGGGAACACAGGGACACAGAGGAACAACACACTGTCAGGGGTGGGGTGGAGGCAAGGGAGAGCATATAGGTTGCTTTTCAAGGCATTCAGTATATACAAAATATTGATTTACAATTACAGGAAACAACATGAATGAATTGATGACTGACCATATACTCAGATACACTTGAGGAACATCATTGGTGACTCTACTTATCGAGATGAGAAATGTAGATTAGTTTTTCCTTTATGAAAGTTAGGGGTATTGAATTTGGGCTTTGGACAAGGGCAATTAGTAACACCCCTGTGTAGATACCCATTGCTATATAACAAATTATCCCGAATATTTGTATCTCATAATAACACGCCTATATTAGGTATATATTGGTACGTAAAAATTAACCACAGACATAGTGCCTTTAAATAACAAGAAACATATTTGTCTCACAGGATTGCTTAGAGCCAAGAATTTCAGTGGCTTAACTAGGTGGTTCTACCTCTAAGTTTTTTATGATGTTGCAGTTAAGATGTCTGGGAATTCACTCAAACTTGAACAGGAGTGGATGGTAGACTTTTAAGGTAGCTCACTCAAATGATTGCAGGTTAATGCTGGTTGATAGGAGAGCCTCAGTTCCTTACCATAATTATATCACTACAGAACTTATTTACAACTAACCAAAAAATATGGTAGGGGGATATTGGCTATTGATACTGATTACAAAATATGTCTGTTAATCTGCATTTACTAGGACAGTTAACAATTTATCCCTGAGTTTGAAAAAATCATTTTCAAATGTTCACTGGCAAATCTGGATAACGGCAGCCTCCTCTCATGTGTGCAGACCCTGACCACAAAGCAGGGAATTGACCATAACTGAGACATAAGAATCAAGTGAAGATGCCGACTCTCAAGAAGCTAATTCAATATTGTCTTCAAGCAACCAAAGGGAAGCAAGCAAATCCTGTCTTTTCTCCTGAGGAAACAGTAAAAGGAGGGAAAAGGGAAAGAATGTTTCCTAGTATTTCTTTTTTTTAATTAAATTAAATTAAATTTTAAGTTCTAGGATACATGTGCAAGACGTGTGGGTTTGTTACATAGGTAAATGTGTGCTATGGTGGTTTCCTGCACCTGTCAATGCATCACGTCAATATTAAGCCCCACAAGCATTAGTTATTTATCCTGATATTTCTCCTCCCACCACACTTCCTACAGCTCCCAGTTTCCTAGTATTTCTAAAATAATTATATTTAAATAAAAGAATAAGTTTAGAAAATGGGCATTATCCCCTAACAACAATTTTGGCTGTGGCAATCTTTACATATCTTGTGATTATGTCTTGAATCACATCCTATCTCACGCAATGAACTAGACTGGAGATTAAAACAAATTAGGTTTTAAAAACATAGTCCTATATACTGTTGAAGCTTACCTATGAGAATAGATATGAGAATTAAAATGAAAGAGAAGAGGATTTGTTAAACAGTTTGTAATAAAGTAATAATTATGTTTTGTGTTCTTGAATAGGGTAAAATCACACAAAACATTTGTCACAAAATTAAAATGAGTTTTCAGTAATCTTTGCTATTACTTTATAAAAGTAAAATAAAATATATTTTATAAAAACTATAAAAGATACATGTATCTATTTTGTACACAGATACTTTGTCATTATAATACTTAAATAATATTATCTGACTAAAAAGATTTGTGAAATTCTGAACAAAGTTATGTACTACTTGGGCAGGAAATCTGTAAAATGAGTCTAAAATATGTATAGTGTACAATTATGGGTAGTCTTGATGCCATGTAAAAAGAACCGAGAAAACTAATTTAATTGACTTCTATACTTATATAGTCTGTAATCTAGTTTTCTCTTTTGTTTCTTAATTTTTGTAGGAAAGATTTAAACTCACTGATTGAATTATTAATGGCAGTGACCCAAAATGATTATAAGACTGTTAATACTGCATGATAATTAACTTCAGAAAGTAAAATCTTCCAGAAAGATTTCTTATTACTTATTGTTTTTGTTTTTTAAAATGTTTAGGGACACTTTTACACGGTTGGTGGGACTGTAAATTAGTTCAATTCTTGTGGAAGACAGTGTGGCAATCCCTCAAGGATCTAGAAGTAAAAATTCCATTTGACCCAGCAATCACATTACTGGTTATATAACCAAAGGATTATAAATTGTTCTGTTATAAAGATACATGCACACATATGCTCATTGAGGCACTGTTTACAATAGCAAAGACCTGGAACCAACCCAAATGCCCATTGATGATAGACTGGACAAAGAAAATGTGGCACATATACACCATGGAATACTATGCAGCCATAAAAAATAATGAGTTTGTGTCCTTTGTCGGGACATGGATGGATCTGGAAACCATCATTCTCAGCAAACTTACACAAGAGCAGAAAATCAAACACTGCATGTTCTCACTCATAGGCGGGGGTTGAACAATGAGAACACATGGACACAGGGAGAGGAACATCACATACTGGGGTCTGTTGGGGGATGGGGGTCTAGCAGAGGGACAGCAGGGGGCTGCAGAGGTTGGGGAGGAATAACACTGGGAGAAATGCCTGATGAAGGTGATGGGGGGAGGATGGAGACAGCAAACCACCATGGCATGTGTGTACCTATTCCACAATCTTGCAAGATCTGCACATGTACCGCAGAACTTAAAGTACAATAAAAATAATAATTATTATTTTTGTAAAAACATGTTTACCAGTTTTGTATGTAATCCCCATACCATAAAATTCCCTCATTTAAAGTACACAATTCAATATCTTTTGTATATTCAGAGTTGTGCATGCATCACCACAGTCAATTTTAGAGCATTTCAGTATCCCCGCCCAAAAGAACTCTAAAACCTTTCCATACAACCAAACCTAAAGCAACCACTAACCTGCTTTCTGCCTTTATAGGTTGGCCTATTCTGGAAAATCTTATAAATCATACAATATGTGGTCCTTTGTAACTGGTGTTTTGAATTAGTATGTTTTGGTCCTTTTTGTAGCATGTATCAGTCCATTTATTTTTTAATTTTTAAATGTAAATTGAAAATATACAGAAGGCTAAAATAATGGACTCTTATTTCACATCATGCACAAAAATCAACTCAAAATAAACTACAAACATTAGACTTCAAACTGTAAAATTACTATAAGAAAACACAAAGGGAAAAAAATTACATGACATTAATCTGGACAATAGTATTTTAAATTTGACCCCAAAAGTGCAAACAATAGAAATGAAAATAAACAAATGGAATTACCAATAAACAAAAAGCTTCTGTAAAACAAAGAAAACAAACAACAGAGTAAAGAGAAAACCTACAGACCAGGAGAAAAGATTTGCAAGTCATACGTCTGATAAGGGATTAATATCCAAAATATATAAGAGACTCAAACAATTCTATAGAAAGAAAACAAATTCTATAAAATTCAAACAATTCTACAGAAGGAAAACAATTTTTTTCTAAAAATGAGAACAAATTTTGTTTCTATAGAAAAAAATTGTTTTTTTTTTTTTTATATAGAAAGAAACAAATCATGGAAAGAAACAAATCATATAAAGAACACAAACAAATAATTGTTTTAATCCAAAGAGATTTTGGATTAAAAAGTGGGCAAGGTACTCAAATAGATATTTCTTAAAAGAAGACATACACATGGCAAACCAGAAATATAAAATATTTTAAACATCACTAATTATTTTTTTAAATCTAGAACGGTTTAAAATCAGTCACAACATTTTCAATGGCATAATCAATATAAGTAATATAAGTATTCAAATAACATATCTGTCCTTTTAAATCAATTATGAACTTTCACATTTCAATGATTTTAACAAGTATTTGCAGGTTGATTGATCCATAGGCTCCATAATAACCTCAGGCATCAAGGTCTTTTCTCATGCATAATATCAGCTGCATCATAAATTTCATATCTTCTTAATCATAGGTTTGGTGCCAACAGCACCAATTATATGTACTTCCTTATTAGAGTCATTTGGGAGCCATATGGCAATTACTATTCCCTCCTGTCATAGTATTTTGAGTTATGGTGGTAGATACAAGCATGAAAGTAGATAAAAGACTAATTTCTCTCCTATATTCTTTAAAAATCCCTATGACTAGCTTTTCTTCTTCGATTTTACCATTTATATAAGAGGTCTGATCACTTTTCCTTAAACATTTGAAGGGTTTAGAAATAAATACATTCCTTCAGTAACTGGTATTTTTATAATGTATTTTTTTGTTAAAAAATACATAGTTTTTACTACCCTCAGTATCAAAAGTTTATATTTTGATCAAAAAATCCTTGAAATCTATATCAGTTATTTGAAAATGATTTGAATAAAGCAACTTCTTGTGATAGTCTTTTGAAACACAGCTTCATACAACACACTGTGGGAAAATTTAATTCACCAACATCATGTTTAGACTATTAAAAATAATTTGGTGTATTAAAAAGATACTAGATTAGACATGGTTATTCTATTTGGAGGCAGTTATAGAGGTCCTTATGTTGTAGAACTATCTAAATTTGTTTCCTATAAATTATGTCTATAATTTATATATTTTTACTTTATTTTTATTTTTATTTTTTAAGACAATGTCTCCTGTTCTCCAGGCTGAAGTGCAGTGGTGCGATCTGGGCTCACTTTAACCTCCTCCTCCCAGGCTAAAGCGATCCTCCAACCTCTGCCTCTGGAATAACTGGGACCACAGATACATACAACCAGGCCTAGCTAATTTTTGTATCTTTGTTGGTAGAGATGGGGTTTTTATCATGTTTCCCAGGGTGGTCTCCAATCTATGAGCTCAAGCCATCCACTCTCCTCGGCCTCCCAAAGTGCTGAGATTACAAGCATGAGCCACTGCACTGTCTAATTCTTCATTTTTATATTCATGTTTTGACTAGACAACTTCAGTACACCCAAGTATATTTTGAGAAGTGATACACTTTTAATCTCTCCTTGTTTCTTTCAATTATGGCTGCAAAATTCATGAACATTGTATGACTGATTTAATGAAACACTGTTGCATTAGTATTTACTTTTATAAACCGAAAATAGTTTCTTATCTCATGTCTCCTTACAATTACCTGATTATAGACATTATCAATTCTATCAACCTGCAAACTTCCATAAAGAAAATACATATCCTGGGACTTTTGCATATTTTACATTTTTCTTGGTTTTTTAATTAAATGTTTAAGTTATTTTGGTAGTAGAAACATGGAAACAAAATGACTTCTAAGAAAGTTGAAATCTATGGAAAGGCCTATTTTCATTCTTAAAGAAGAACAGTAAGAAATATTTAAGGTACACCAATAACAGACTAACAGGGAGCCAAATCAGAAGTGAACTCCCATTCACAATTGCTACAAAGAGAATAAAATACCAAGGAATACAACTAACAAAGGATGTAAACGATTTCTTCAAGGATACTACAAACCACTGCTCAAGGAAATAAGACAGGAGACAAACAGATAGAAAAACATCCCATGCTCATGGTTAGGAAGAATCAGTATCATGAAAATGGCCATACTGCCCAAAGTAATGTATAGATACAACGTTATCCCCATCAAGCTACAAATGACCTTCTTCACAGAACTGGAAAAACCACCTTAAACTTCATATGGAATCAAAAGACAGCCCTCATGGCCAAGACAATCCTAAGCAAAAAGAATAATCACACTGATTTACTGCAGGTATAGAATACATTCAAGTGTAACAAATATTCAAAACATTTTTAAAACCCGAGAAGTTATTAATAATAGCTCTTTCACACTGTGATTATATTTGAAATATTTTTGTAAAATTATTTTAAAAGATTCTTTCAATATTTAATTACTCCTTGACATTGCACATTATCAAATTATATTCAAACAACGATTTGAATATTCAAATGTATGCATGTATAAATATTAGAAAAATCATAAATATATGTGCTCTTAGAGGCATACTCACATTTTAGATTAGTTAAAAAACACAGCTTCAATTGCGATAAACATGCAGTTGAATATAATTTTCTAAACTATATTCAAAAGTGTAGTCAAGCTTTGGTATCTTATGAGTAAACACCTTGAGTTTTGTCAAACCACATCTTTATGTATAGTGTACTGTTATATACTTCATTATCATCATGAAGATTTACATGTTAAGCTGTCAAAGATATAGTGTAATAATGAACAGATAATTTCAGATCAATTAACATATCCCATAACTTCTCAGACTTATCCTCTTCAGATTATTATGTTAGGTGTTATGATGTTGTTAATTAACGTATTCAGATTTGATGGGTTATTTTTTGACATAATTTTAGATCACGATAGGAATTTAAATTGAAATTAATTACTTCTTATTTCCATGAAAGTAATGCATTAGGTGCTCCACATGAAAATAAACTTATGTTAAAATTATTTAACATTACATATTATTTTTTACTTATCTAAATGACAATATTTAAAGAGAAAACTTATTTGCTGTTGCATCACTATATGAATAAGAACACACCTATTGTAATAGTCTGTTTTTATGCTGCTTATTGGATAATTTAGAATGGGTAATTTAGAAAGGAAAGAACTTTAATTGACTCACAGTTCCACATGGCTAGGGAGGCCTCACAGTCATGGCAGAAGGCAAGGAGGAGCAAAGCCATGTCTTACATGGATGGCAGTAGGCAAAGAGAGGGAATTTTTGCAAGGATCTCATCTTTATAAAACCATCAGACTTGTGAGACTTATTTACTATCATGAAAACAGCATGAGAAAGGCTCACTTCCATGATTTGATTACCTCTCACTGGGTCCTTCTCAAGACACATGGGACTTGGGTGAGTTACAATTCCAAATGAGACTTGGGTGGGGACAGATCCAAACCATATCACCTATGAAAATAGAGAACAGTTGTCATATAAAAATTGTATGTATAAATATTTCCAAGATTTTTGTGTAATATTTACCTTATTGGGCTATTTTGAGGTAAAAGTGAGATAATGCATGTAAAATACTTCACTTGTTAAATGAATTAGCTAAATGGTATATGCCGATAGCCAAATTTCAAGAACTCTCATGACTGGAACAAAAGCTTTAGTTTTGACCACCAGGCAAAGAATGACAGCTAGCTCTTGAGTACATACAAGAGCAACATGGAAAGTCAGTATTGGGAGGCAGGGATGAAGAGCAGCCATGACCCATAAACATTTTCAGAAATAAAAACTTGTTTCCACTTGTATTTAATTTTTTTTTGCTTCCCTTAATTTGGATATTCAGAGTTTGATAAATTATTTACCCTATCACTCTTAGATTTTCTAATTCCTTAAAAGTATATTATTTTCCCCAGCTTGCTTATATATTTTTAAGAGGATATACACTGAGTTGAACAAACATTTATTAAGTAATTTGTAAAATTTAAGAAAACAGACTTTGATGGAAATAATCTATAATTTAAAAGATAAATGGATATCACTAGAAATTTTAAGATGGAATTTTGAATTTCAAAGTAATTCTGAAAACTTCCAAATATGATTGTAGAAGACTGCTTGAATATAGGCAATGGCTATTAAATAGGCTTATCAAATGATTTGCCTTAAGACAGGAGCCAAAGTATGGTGACAGGATTCATTAGGTGATGAAACAATAAAAGCACCTGAAGCTAAGGTACATTGATGGAGTATGTTCTGTTTGATAACAGGATTTCATTCCTAACTAGTATTCTGGTCCAAACTCCATCAGTTTGAGCTATTTTCCTATATCTCCCACTCCATCCCCATCCACCCACTGACTTCTTTTGTTCCTATGAACTTTATTATGTGACCCAGTTCATTACATTTGACTGATAGGGTTTTGAATAAGTGTATAAATAAACACATACGTGTGTGTGTATGTATAATCAAACAAATATGTTATTTAAAAGTAGAAAGCAGTGAACAGAGGAAGTCAAACTCCTGTTTGTTTTTCTGGGTTTTTGTCTTTCTTTTGTGAAATGAAGCAATTGAAGCAATAAAAAATTAAATTTAATTTACCTTTTAATTGGGATACTCCCCCCCCCATTGGCACATGTTTTGTGTTCATAAATTCTTTACATTTTGTATTGGAAAAAAATTTTATATTTGTATCTCCTGTTCATACATAGTATAATGCTCTTCACAATTAGAAAATAATAAAAAGTGATAAAATTTTTAAATATGTAGAAAATAAATGGGAGTCATATTTTCCAAATATAATTCCCATGGGCAAGTAGGTAAATAGAAGAGAGGAGAGAAATATTCCAAGTGAATATTAAGGAAGATGCATGTTTGGGAATGAGAAAGAGAGAATGGAGTCTGAATAAATTACAGATAGATTATGCAAAAGGATGATTATTTTGCACAGTACTATTGCTGCTTGCAATTTTTGTAGCCTCCCTTTCTATCACCATTGAAGATGAATGGGAAAGGTGCTTTACCATTTCCGTTTTTGAAAACCCTTATTTTTCTCCATGCTGGCAGGTCTACCAGAGATCATTAAGGTCTGTGGCTGCCCAGGTGCACATTATAATCAGCACAGAAATCTGCCATTTGGTCAAAAAACAAAAAGTAACTGGGATGCCTACAGTATTTGTTTCCTTCTGGCCTTTAATTGTTACACTCGTTCACTTTCTGTTTGTGCTTTTAGCACTTAACACCAATGCCAGAGACTGGTCATTTTTTCTTTAGTAAATAGGATAATGGTTTATAAATGCTGAAAAAATAAACATCAGAATGAGAAGCTCTGTATCAAAAGACCACTTATCCCCAAATTACTCTCATTGACTCATAGATAAACAGCTGCCAGATTAACAGTATGACATTTTTCCCCTTGATGTGGAGTCTTAAAGCACAAACAAAGTCACCTCCATGCTCTATTGTGTCAAGATAGGTTGGTACTACAGGACTATAGGAATTTTCTGCACACACTTCCTTTTCTAACTTTTGATTTCTAAACCCTGAGGTCCTAGAAGAGATTATAATATGAGGAAAAGAGAATAGTAAGAAGTTGAGGTCAAGTTGGTATTTCATATACATGGAGCCAAGCCTGCTCCATGATAGCTGGAGAGACAGCAGAACCACAACAGGAGGATACACATCTGGGCCCTAGTGTGTCTTGAAACTATGTAATCAATATTGGTGGTTCACAAGAGTGAATATTAGGAAATTGCATAAGTCAGTTTTTAAACATTCTGTCTGGGTCCATTTAGGCATCTACAACAGAATAGCATATACTAATTTGTATTTAGCCCATTCTTGAGTTTTTAGGGTTTGTTTGTTGTTTCTTTTTTTTTTTTTTCTTTTCTTTTTATTGCATTTTAGGTTTTGGGATACATGTGAAGAACATGCAAGATTGTTGCATAGGTACACACATGGTAGTGTGATTTGCTGCCTTCCTCCCCTTCACCTATATCTGGCATTTCTTCCCATGCTATCTCTCCCCACCTCCCCACCCCCCATCCCTCCCCCATTTTTTTTTTTTTTTGACAGAGTTTCTTTGCTCTTGTTGCCCAGGTTGGAGTGCAATGGCACCAGTTTCAAGTGATTCTTCTGCCTTAGCCTCCCCAGCAGCTGGGATTACAGGCATGCACCACCATGCCAGGCTAATTTTGTATTTGTAGTAGAGACAGGGTTTCTCCATGTTGGTCAGGCTGGTCTCTGTTGTTTCTTAGTGGGATAGGGTCTTGCTCTGTCACCCTTGTTGGAGTACAGTGTCACGATCATGGCTTACTGCAGCCTCTATCTAATAGGCTTGGATTATCCTCTCTCCTCAGCCTCCCAAATAGCTAGAATTACAGGCCTGCACCACCATGCCCAGCTACTTTTTAAATTTCCTGTGGAGATGTGGTCTCTATGACTTCAGGAGTGATCACCTGATTTTAACTAGTTTTAACTTTATATCACTAGAAGAAGCACTGTAAAGGGTAGGAATGACAATCTTGAATAGTAGATGCCACCCCTCTCTGGTCTCCCAGCAGTGGCCCCATAACACGAAGACAAATTCTGTGTGCTATGGGAAAAGACAACACAGTAATTGTGGGACTTTTCATTAAACCTCAGTGATGCCCTGTCAAAGCAGAAAGCAACACCAGGCACAACACAGTGCACAAGGAAGTGCCCATGGAAGGAGCATTTAGACAAGTCCAAGCCAGAGGGGAATCCCAGTGGTCAGAACCTGAGTTCTAGCGAGTCTTGCCACTATGAGCTAAAGGGCTCTGGGGTCCTAAATAAACTTGAAAGACAGTCTAAGCCACAAAGGCTGCAATTCCTGGTCAAGTCCTGGTGCTGTGCTGGCTTTGAAGCCAATAGGTTTGTGGGGCCTGTGACCTGCGGCAGCCAAGGGAATGCTGATGTCAGCCCTCCCCAACTCCAGGCAATGCAGCTCACAGCTCTGGGAGACATTACTTTGTTCGGTTTGAGGCGAAGAGAGGGAAAAGTAAGAGAGGACTTTGTCTTGCAACTTGAATACTAGCTCAGCCACAGTAAAACAGGGCATCAGGAAGGCCTCAGTTTTGCTCCCTAGCCTATGGACATTTCAAGAACCACCCTGGGCCACATGCAAAATCACTGCCTTGAAGAGGACCCAGTCCTGACAGAATTCAGCCCCTGCTGCCTAAAGAGCCCTTGGGCCATAAATAGTCAACAGTGATAGCCCCATAGTACGTGTCATGGACCTTGGTGAGACTCAGAGATATGCTGGTTTCAGGTGAGACCTGGCACATTCTCACCTGTGGTGGCTAAAGGGAGAGACTCAGTCTGCTTGAGAAAATCAGGGAGAAGAGTACAGTGGACTTTGTCATGTAGCTTAGGTGACAGCTCAGCCATAGTGGAGTACAGCACTAAGCACTAGGCCTGATGCCAGGCCTTGGCTCTTTAGCAGCATTTCTGGACTTGCCCTGGGCCAGAGAGGAGCCCACTGAACTGTAGGGAGAATCTCATGCCTGGAGGCATTCACCACATGCTAACTGGCAATAAGATAGTATTCCAATGCCTCATGGTAAACTCACATCAAAAAACACAATAGAAAAGAAAATTAAAAAGCAAAAAAAACATACAACCAGAGAAAATGACCTCTAATAAAAAAAAAAAAAAAGGCAGAAGTAAGCCCTTATTTATCAATAATAGCATAGAATGTAAATGCATTATTCTCTCAAATTAAAAGATATAGAGTGACAGAATGGATAAACAAAAAAAGACCCAATGATCTGTTACCTACACGAAATACACTTCACCTATAAAGACATATATTGAGTAAACATGAAGGGATGGAAAAAGATATTCCATGCAATGGAAACTGAAAAGGAACAGGAGTACCCATACTTTTTCAAAGGAAATTTCAGAAAAAAAAAGAAGGTTGTTACATAATGAAAATGTTTCAATTCAACAACAGGATATACCAATTATAAAAATGTATGTACCCAAAACTGGAGCACCCAGATACATAATGCAAATATTGTTAGAACTAAAGGAAAAGAAAGACCCAAATGCAATAATTGGAAACTTTAACATCCCACTTTCAGCATGAGACAGACCATCCAGGCAGAATACAAAGAAACATTTAATTGTTTAACTTAATCTCCACTATACAACAAGTGAATGTAATAGATATTTACAGAACATTTCATTTTATGACTTCAGAATACACATTCTTTCCCTGAGCACATGGATTATTTTTACATAGAACATATATTAAGCACGACAGCAAGTCTTAAAACATTTTAAAAATTGAAATTATATCAATTATTTTCTCCTACCACAATGGTATAAAACTAGAAATCAATAATAGGAAAGATTTAGGAATCTATACAAACATATTGAAATTAGGAAATATGCCCTTGAATGACCAGTAGATCAATGAAGAGATTAAGAATAAAATTTTTTAAATTCTTGAAACAAATGATAATGGAAACACAACATACCAAAATCTATAGGGATGTTGAAAAAGCAGTACTCAGAGGAAAGTTTGTAGCTATAAGTGTCTACATCAAAAAGTAGAAAATCTTCACCTTAAAATTTACCTTAACTAGAAAATCAATATTAAACCAAATGCAAAATTAATAGAAGATAAATAATAAAGATTAGAAACAACATAAATAAAATTGAAATAAATAAAATAATACAAAAGATCAATGAAATAAGAAGTTGTTTTTTTGAAAAATAAACAAAATGGGAAAAATTTTAGTCAAACTGAGAATTAAAAATAGAAGATCTAAATACACAAAATCATAGATGAAAAAAAACAGAGATTACAATTTATACCACAGAAATTGAAAGGATTATTAGAGTTTTGCATGAACAACTATATGCCAATCAATTGGAAAACCTAGAAGAAATGGATAAACTCCTATACAAAAAGAATCTACCAAGATTGTACCATGAATAAATCTGGAGCAAGATCAAAGATATAATAAAGTTTCCCACTAAATAATAGCTCAGGACCCAATGGTTTCACTGCTGAATTTTGCCATACATTTAAAGAATAAGTAATATCAATTCCACTCAAGCTATTCTAAAAAATGGAAGAGGAGGGGATACTTTCAAACTCATTCTGCAAGACCAGTATTAAAATGCAGAAAAATACATCAAAAAAAAGAAAACTACAGGGCAGTATTCCTGAAGATCATTGGTACAAAAATTTTCAACAAAATACTAGCAAACCAGATTCAACCACAAATTTAAAAGATTTTTCATCTTAAACAAGTGGAATTTATCCATGGGATGCAAAGATGGTTCACCATATGCAAATTAATCAGTCTGGTATGTCATAACTACAGAATGAAGGACAAAATCCATATGATCATTTCAATTGATGCCGAAAAAGCATTTAATAAAAATCAACATTCCTTCCTGGTAAAAACCTTGGAAAACTTGCTATGGAAAGAACATACCTCCACACAATAAAAGCCACATGAGACAACTCTCAACTAATTTCATACTGCATCAGAACAAATTAAGCATCTCCTCTAAGATCTTGAGCATGTGCCTGTGTGTATTTGACTCTTGAACAATGTAAGGAGGTTTGGGTACAGTCCAAAATCCATGTATAACTTTGATTCCCCAAAAATTAACTACTAAAGACCTACTGTTGACTGAAATCCTTAGTGATAACATAAACAATCAATCAATACATATTTTGTATGTTATATGTATCATATACTGTATTTTTTCAATAAAGTAAGCTAGAGAAAAGAAAATATTATTAAGAAAACATAAGAAAGAGAAAATATATTTACTGATCATTAACTCCAAGTGGGTGAAAATAAAGGTCTTTATCCTCTTTGTCTTTATGTTGAGTAGGCTGAGGAGGAAGAGGAAGAGCAGGCTTTCTTAGGGCAGAGAGAAGGGGTGGAGGAGGTGGAAGGAGAGGCAGAATAGGCAGGCACACTTGGTGTAACTTTATGGAAATACATTGTGATTTTTGCTTGACTTTTTACTTTTATATTTTTCTGAAAATATTTCTCTATGATACTAATTCTTCTTTTGTCATTTGCTTTAGTTTCAGTGCCACCATTTCATAGAAGGTGTTAAAAGCAGTCTTGAGTAATTGGAAACCTACTGCCAAATTGCCTAAGATCAATTTATTTTCCGGCTGTTTCTATGTCTCCTTTCTCATTGTCTGGCACTGCTTCAGAAGCGCTCATCTTCATCAAGTCCTCTTCTGTTAATTTCTCTGGTGTAGTAACTAGTAGATCTTGAATTTCTCCATGACCCATATCATAAAATTCTTTACTAAACCCCATTATTTTTGTCGTATTCATATCTTTCATGATTTCCTTGATTGGCATTTTTTAAATTCTGTGAAGTCATGCACAACATGTGAACATAGTTTTCTCTAGCAGGAATTTATTTTTTTTAGGCTTGATTACTTTCAGGGCTCTTTCTATATAACAGTAATGGCATGTCCAACAGTGCAATACTTTCAGACTTTTATGATGTTCTTCCGATTGGGGCTTTCAGCCATAGAATTGACAATCCTTCTCATAGATTACTGTATGTAATAAACTTTAAAGGTCCTTATAACCACCTGAAGCAGCAGGCAAAGAGAGCACTCTCCCTTATAAAACCATCAGATCTTGTGATACTTATTCACTATCACGAAAACAGCATGGGGAAAAACTCACCCCCCATGATTCACTAATCACCCACTAGGTCCCTCCCACAAGTGGGAATTATGAGAGGACAATTTAAGACATAATTTGGGTGTGGACACAGCCAAACCATATCAATAGTCATATTTATAGTTGACAAAACTGGGATCTAAATTGGCTAAATAGCAAGTCATAAGGCTTGTAAGAGGCAGAGGTTAGATTTGAATCCTCACTACCTTACTCTACATTAACCACTACCTTATGCTCCTCTTCATTTAGTGATTCATCTGCCAACATTCATTAATTGTGATTCATCATTTTATAAATACCATAAAACACATTTTAATAAGGCAATGGAAGCCGTCTAAGCTCTAGAAAAAAATAAAATTCTGACATTTTGTAATAAGTTCAAGGAAATCCTCAAGATCATTAAAATATGCAGAAAAAGGGACTGAGAGTGGTTTTCAAGACTATTAGAATTATTCATTTGAAAAGAATCAAATTCTGAAATTTGATTTAAATATAAAATATAATTATGCTCAAAATGGTAACCAGTTCTCTCAAAAAAAAAGAAAAAAAAAGGAAAAAAACTTTGAGGAGACATAATTTGAAAATGCAAAATCAGTTTATCTTATTTTAGGTAATTTTTGTGTTTAAGAATCACTCTAAATATATTTTTGACACTGTGGAAAGTTGTAAGACATTTTTTAAATTCATCAGGCCCTTAGGAAACCATTTAACTAAACCATGCTTCAGAAAGCTAAAATTAAATGGTCCAACTGAGCCTCATAATTGAAACCTACCTTTAAAAATTCCTAAATGGCTCCCTGGGACATCTTAAGTGGTGAAAAGAACCTGCCTTATGAGGATATTCATATAACATTTCAATTATGCTAAATACATAAAACCTCAAATGCAGTCAACTTATATAATTTTTATTTAAAGATGATTCTTTCTTCCTTGTTATCTATTTCTAACAAAGTGGCTGACAATAAATTTTTGAATTTCTGGTTATTAGATAAATAAAAGAAAAATTAATTTTAAAATAAGAATGGTATCATCCATTTTCCTGTTCATTTTATTGCCTCCTATAAAATTAAAGATAAGGCTAGGAGCAATGGCTAATGCCTGTAATCCCAACACTTTAAGATGACAAAATGGGAGGATTGCATTAGCCCAGGGGTTTAAGGCCAGCCTGTGCAACATAGGAAGATCCCGTGTCCACAAAAAATACAAGACTTAGCTGGATGTGATGGCATGTACCTTTAGTCCCAGCTACTCAGGAGGCTGAGGTGGGAGAATTATTTGAAACTGGGAGGTCAAGGCTGCATTGAGTGATGTCCATGATGACATCACTCTACTCCAGACTGGGCAACCAAGTGAGATCCTGTATATGTATATGTATATGTATATGTATATGTATATGTATGTATGTATGTGTGTGTGTGTATAATCTAAAAGAAAAATTAAAGATAGCCAGAAATAATCACATATTAAGATGCTTACAATAATATGCCTAAATTGTTCATTTACAAAAAAATGATTAGAGTCTTAATGGTAAGAGTTAAATGATTGTTTTCAATAAACTTGCATGTAGATATAAAACAGAGTTCACTAGGCCATATTATCTCAGAAAACATTTCTCTCACATTAGGCTTTCTTCTTGCTTTAAAATGGGATTTTTAAACCAGCAATAACAACTCGGCCTTATTCAAGCCACAAACTCTTATTTAAATTTATGTATTATTATACTTTAAGTTCTGGGGTACATGTGCAGGACTTTCAGGTTTGTTACATAGGTATACATGTGCAATGGTCATTTACTGCATCTATCACTCCATCATCTACATTACGTATTTCTCTTAATGCGATCCCTCCCCTAGCTCCCCCATGCCCCAACAGGCCCTGGTGTGTGATGTTCCCCTCCCTGCGTCTGTTCTCATTGTTCAACATCCACTCATGAGTTAGAATGTGTGGTGTTTGGTTTTCTGTTCTTGTGTCAGTTTGCTGGAGTGATGGTTTCCAGCTTTATCCATGTCCCTGCAATGGACATGAACTCATCCTTTTCTATGGCTGCATAGCATTCCATAGTATATTTATGCCACATTTTCTTTATCCAGTCTATCCTAAATGGGCATTTGGGTTTGTTTCAAGTCTTTGCTGTTGTAAACAGTGCCCAAATAAACATACATGTGCATGTGTCTTTATAATAGAATGATTTATAATTTTGGGGGTATATACCCAGTAATGGGATTGCTATTGGTTCAAATGGAATTTCTATTTCTAGATCCTTGAGCAATCTTCACACAGCTTTCCACAATGGTTGAACTGGTTTACACTCCCACCAACAGTGTAAAAGCATTCCCATTTCTCCACATCCTTTCCAGCATCTGTTGTCTCCGGATTTTTTAATGATTGCCATTCTAACTGGGGTGAGATGATATCTCAATGTGGTTTGGATTTGCATTTGTCTAGTGACAGTGATGTTGAGCTTGTTTTTGTATGTTTATTGGCTGCATAAACGTCCTTATTTGAGAAGTGTCTTTTCATATCCTTCGCCCGCTTTTTGATGGAGTTGTTTTTTTCTTTTAAATTTGTTTAAGTTCTTTGTAGATTTTGGATATTAGCCCTTTGTCAGATAGGTAGATTACAAAATTTTTTTTCTCATTCTGTTGGTTGCCAGTTCACTCTAATGATAGTTTCTTTTGCTGTGCAGAAGCTCTTAAGTTTAATTAAATCCCATTTGTCTATTTTGGCTTTTGTTGCCACTGCTTTTGGTGTTTTAGTCATGAAGTCCTTGCCTATGCCTATGTCCTGAATGGTATTGCCTAGGTTTTCTTTTATAGTTTTTTTGGTGTTGGTCTTATGTTTAAATATTTAATCCATCTGGAGTTTATTTTAGTAGAAGGTGTAAGGAAGGAATCCAGTTTCAGCTTTCTGCATATGGCTAGCCAGTTTTCCCAACACCATTTAAGAAATCCTTTACCCATTGCTTGTTTTGTCAGGTTTATCAAAGATCAGATGGTTGTAGGTGTGTTATTTCTGAGGCCTGTGTTCTGTTCCATTGGTCTATATATCTGTTTTGGTACCAACACCATGCTGCTTTGGTTACTGCAGCCTTTTAGTGTAATTTGAGTCAGGTAGCATTCACAATTGCTACAAAGAGAAGAAAATACTCAAACACTTTGAAAATAATCAGTAACTTTAAAGATGTTTCTCTCTGTTTTTTTTTCCATAGAGGGTGTGTTATATTTAATGTAATATATTTATAACATGCACAATTATAATATTTCCCTAATTCCAATATTTACTATAGCAAAATAATATTTTTGTGACAATTGCAAATAACATTTTGTGAATTCTGCCTCTACCTTATACCTGGGAAATATCTATCAACATGGAAATGTAGAGAAACCCAATGATTTTCTTAGAAAGATAGATTTATTCCTGTCACAGTGAAGGTCACACGTATTCCCAGGACTGTTGAACATCTGAAAAGCAGAGATTTTGAAGAAAGATTGCTTTTTTCCCCCTGTGTAGAATTTTGAAATATTTCTAAGTGAGGATAAAATATGACAGCCACGGAAGTGATTTTGAAAAAAAAAAAAATGGTGGAGTAGGCAGCTCTAAGCTCCTTTTCTCAAAACTAAAACATTAAAAAACAATGAACTACCATCAGAACCAACTTTGTCCAAACTCTGAAAAACAGTCAAAGATTTATAGCAACCAAGCAAGCACTGAATCAAGAAAAAGGCAACTTTAAAGTGAGAGGGAAGATCTGTGGCATTGTTACTTGGTCTTGTCACACCCTTTCCCCTAGTCCTGAAGACAACTGTCCATGTTGCTAGAGTGACATCCTGGTCCTTGGATTCAGAAAAGAAAAAAAAAAAAAGCATGCCTTATTCATAAATTATCTGTTCTTACATACCTGCAGACAATCTGAAGGCCTAATAAAATGTACTCATCTCTATTTCGCTGAACTCACCTTAGGCCAAAAAAGCAGTAGGCATTTTTTGAAAACATTGGTAACAAACCATAGACGTATTGGCAAAAGAATCATGACTGAGACATACATCCAATAGAATTCCTAAAATCAGGAATGAAAAACTGCAAGACAATTCTTTGGGAAATTAGGGTCTTCAAAGTCACCTGTGTAGATGGTGGAACTTAGAAAGCCATAATGAGGATAAGATGCATGCTCAAAATGTTTTGGGATGATCAGAGGGTTTCACCTTTGGCCGCTCAGTGCAAATCTGGCTAGAAGTGTTGAAGGAGATCTGCAGCATGGAACCCGCTGACAAAAAGTAAGATACATAAGCTTTGATTGTTTGTTTTCTAGCTCCCTGTGCTCAAAGAAATATATTTTGAAATACTACATGAATATAGCTAAGGAATAAAGCCTTCAGTAACCATCACACAGCAGTGAATACAAGCTCTGCAATATAGTTGGAAAAAGTTACTAGAGAAATAGATTACTACAGCCTTCGACATAAACAAACAAAAAGCACACCTAGGGAAAAGCAAAGAACCCTATTTCTAGAGTTATCACATTTTAATATTCAAATGTGCTGTTTTCAACAGTAAGCACAGGGCATGCAAAGAAATACACAACTATGTGTCACTTAATGGAACAAAGTAAATCAACATGAACTGTGTTTGAGGAACCCAGACATTAAATAGACAGAGATTGTCTTGGTCCATTCTATGCTGCTATAACAGAATACCTGCGACTGGGTAGCTTATAAACGATAGAAATGTATTTTTCAAAGTTATGGAGGCTAGGAAGTCTAAGATCAAGTCACCCTCTGGTTCATTGTCTGGCGAGGGTTGCTGTTTCCAGTCATTGCTTCCAAGACGGCACTTTTAATACTTCATCTTCTTGAGGAGAGGAATGCTGTGTCTTCATATGGCAGAAGATGAAGGGCAAAAGAATAAACTCCTTTATTATATAAAGTCCCCTAATCCCATTCATGAAGGTGGAGCCGTTGTGACTCAGTCACCTCTCAAGACCACACCTCTCAATTACCTTTCAAAGTAAATTTTGGAGGTGACAAAAAACATTCAAATTATAGTGCTCTGTCCCTAGTCCTCTCCCCCCACAAAATCAGGTCCTTCTCAACTAAAAAGTACATTCTTTTTATCTCAAATATTAACTCATTTTTGTACCAACATAAAATTCTAAAATATAGAGCTTCATGTAAATCAGATATTGGTAAGACTTAAAATACGATTTATCCTGAGGTAAATTTCCTCTAGAACTGAGACGTCTGTGAAAATAAACAAATTTTGTGACTCTAAAATTCAATGGTGGAAAAGGCATAGAATAGATTGTCCCATTACAAAATGAAAAACTAGAAAAGAAGAAAGAAACAATAGATCTTAAGGAAGCCCCAAACCCAATAGGGCAAACGAAATTAAATCTTTAGGCTTATGAATAATGTTTGGCTCCATGGCTTACTTCCTCAACACACTGGGCTACGAGTTGAGTCACCAAGGTCTGAAGGCACACAACCTTCTTGGCTTTGTTAGGCCTAGCCCACAGCACAAGTCTTGTGTGCCGGAGTTGGGTGTCTATGGCTTTATGAGTGGCATTACATGAAGGTGGCTTCACAGTCAGTGGATACTAGGGGCATCCCAGCCACCAAGGATCTACTAGATATATGTTTAATAAGCACTTGGTGCAGTGGCTCTGCCCCTGTAGCATGTCTATTCCAAATCCACAAGGCTCTCTGAGGCATACTTTGAAATGTAGGTTGAGGCAGCCTGTCTCCACAGCTCCTGTATTATGCATTCTTGCAAAATTAGTACCATATGGACTCTGCCAATGTTAACGGCTGTACCTTCTAGAGGTGCAGCTCTAGACTCACCTGGGCCTACTTGAGACATAGCTGGATAGTTAAGGAGCACTGTGCACAAATGTGGGGAGCAGAGACTGGAGATGGTAGTGGATAGGAAGAGTGTCCTCAAAGATCTTCAAGATGTTGTCAAGGTTGTTCTCTTAATTTCTTGATAAATAGCAAGTAGCTTCCTTCTATCCATATTAATCTCCTTACCAAACAAGCACTCAGCCACTCTTTTACTTTTCCCTCCAAAACATCCTTTATTATTCTTTATATAGCCTGGCTGAGAATTTTCCAAATCTGTATGTTAAACATTCCTTTTAATTACAAATGTTATCTGTAAATCACTTCTCTCTTCTCGAATGTTACTATAAGGAGTTCAGAGTTTGATGATATAAAGTATTAGAGCTAAAAGGGAACACCAAACTCAGTGGATTTCAAGAGCATCTGACATCAGTTCTAGTGTGGCGTTGTCATGTAGGGGTCACCACCTAAGATCTCGATCAAATCAGGGTCCCCACCTGAGATGTCAATCACCACCTGTGGAAGTCTGTCCTGCAGACCCCGACTCAAGGAACGGATGAATGAATGCACTCTCACATCCATTACAGTGAGTCGAGTGGGCTAGGGAAGGTCATCAACTGCTTTCAGAGGGTGATTACCACTAACTGATCATAACTCCCTGTAACTGTCCACGTTTATTCAGGACAGATTTCTTAACAGAGGTTCTAAGTCAACATACTTGTAGATAATTAACATGGTTAAAAGAGTGATTTGACGAATGATAAAAGATTTAGGTTCTAGGCTGCAGCAAACGCTATTAATGGGTATTTCTCCTTTAACCTGCCCCAAGAGGGTCATCCAGCACAAAGTTTACATGAGCAAACAAATTACAGTAGAGACAAAGGAATGTGGGGTAAACAGGCTTATCTAGGAAAGCCTTGATTGTCCTTATCTTTTTCCCTAAGCTAATGTAATGAACCTGCTGTGTCTTCAGCCTGTCCCAATAAAACATTTCAGCCTTCTGAAAGATTTGAGACTATAATCTATAACTTTCTCTAATATTTCCCTAATATTTTGCCCGCCACCCTGAGTGAATCTCAACATCCTAGTGTGCTTTGTGCTTTAGTCATGGTTATTGGAAATATATGGATCACATGACATGAGAGGGGAGACCCCCTCTGATCCTCCTGCTTCCCAGCCTCCACCTCCTCCCCTTGGGATGGGAAGGAGGGTGAAAAAAAAATACCAAAGAGCTGTGAAGATGACTCCCTTTTTGGTTCCTAGCATCTCTGCTATCTGTAAGCCTTGAAAGACTTGCAAATGTATGTTATCCCCCCACACTGGGTCATGCCCCCACATCTATATGGCCCAGGCTCCCTCCTGGAACCACCTCTGCCAACTGGTAGTTTACTGCCTTTGTCTTGTCTCTGTAAGGCCCCCTCCCCTGTCTGTTCCTTATCGTGCTACATATGAACTAACAAATCAATGAGACCAAAAGATTGTAAGGTCGGATGTCCAGCCAATGGACAATGACATAGTTTCATTTCAGTTTCTCCTTTAGCATTGCAAGCCTATAAAAGGGGAAAGAAGCTGCTACTCAGGGAGCTCGGTGAACGACACTCTGGCCACCTGCAGCTCCTGGCCGAATAAAAAGCCACTTCCTTCCTCAGTTCAGTGTTCAAAAGGTTGTTTCTCACTGTTTCTGCCTCATACATAGTGTCAAGTTTCCAGATCTCCCACGATAGAGTCTTGTGGAACCAATGTAAAGACTGAGACATTGGACAAGCTGGAGTGACTGCACTTCAGGATCCCCAAAAACATTAGCTTCACTAAGTCTACAAAGAATGCACTTTTTACAGGCTTCATAGTAGCTGTTGTCAATAAGCCAAGAAAGATGAGCAAGTCTTGCTAAGTTATGAAACAAATGCTGAAGATGAAATACAATTCTAGAAGAGCAAAGGAAAGGTGGTAGCATGTAATTGGTACAGAGAGATAAGGACCAACATAAATTCCATGCAGTTTTCAGCAACTCAACACCGAAGGAACTCTATTATGTAGGAATCTGAGATAATGGATAAGCTATCATCACAGTTTTTAGGAAAACTATAGAAATGCTGCCAACAAGGGTTTTTATACATGTACATATATATTCAGAAAGCAGCTAATGTGGTGAAGCAGAAGGTTGATGTCAGCCAATCCAATGGAAATTTCAATCACTCATCTACTTTCCAAGCCTGAGCCAACTTTCAGACTGAGAATCCAATGATTAAAGCAGAAGCTATGCCTTTCTGAGAAATGACCTGATGCCAGAGCAAGTACATACTGTAGAGATAATTTTAATTTTCTTCCTCTACTCAAAGGATCTGTAGCCATAGGTACATGTGGAAAAGCGAGCAACGCCATTTTTTGATATAGTGGGTGAGTTGAAGGAAAGTCAGCTTTTGTCATAGCCTACCTTCAACAATGGATACATCTGAAAATCAGGTAATAAATTTAGTTTAACCACAAATTCATTTCACAGTGGGTCCAGTGAGTCCACATATGCACAGTAAAACCTCATTTCTTGAATTCATAATTTAGATGTACAAACATAGTAACTGACAGAACACTAACTCTAGTTCCTTGAAATATGAATTAATAATAATGTCATAGAAAAAAAGGTCAAGGAAAGGACTGAAAAAAAGTTCTTTACACCACACGGAAAATACTGAAAAAAGTTATTTACACCATTCTTCATAAAAGAAATATTGCCTTCCAGATATAATAGAAGATATCGGTGCTATTTTTAAAAACAAAAAGTTGCAGGGGCACAGTTTCTACTGTATTCTTATTTGATTGACTTGTTTGGCCAGTACAAAAATGAAATACATGATGACAGATTGCAGTGAACTATAGGACACATGCATAAATGGTAGCCAAAAACACAACTGTTCTCACAAGTGTGATACTGCTGGAATGTGGGTATGTGATACGTGTTCATTCTTATTTTTACTTGCAGAATTTTAATTAGATGCTTTTTTATAAATTTAAGTTTTTGGTTAAAAACAACATGTTTGCTAAAACATAAAATAGCATATTTTTTTTATTGCTACAGCTGACAGTATTCCTCAATTTTATAGTGATCTAATCTGGTTATACATTGTGTTCTAGGAAAGTCTTCATTTTAATATTTTTAGACAAAGTTCCAAAGGCATATGTATTGTCAATAAGCTCTTCAGCTTAGATAAAAAATAAAAACTGATAAAGGATTCCATTTACATTTGTTATGTCCCACAGTTTGTGTTTTCTTGGATCCAGAGAAAATGTTTTAAAATCTAACTAAACTCATTACATGAATTAAAATGTAACATTTTTTTCTAACTTTTGTCAAGATAATCTTATAAATAATGTATAAATATTATGAATGTTAATACTAATTTCAAGAACTGATTCCACGTCCTGAAAATATTAGCTGAAATTAATTAGAAATAAATGTGGAAATAAATGTTCCATGCATTACAAAAAGAAACATGTTAAGATAAAATTAACTAGGTTGTTATACATGCCATTGTCAAAATTATTGTTAACCCTAATAAAAGTTATTAAATGTTTTATTAAAATTTATTCAATCATTTACCAAAGTAATTGTCATACATATAAACATAGAATTAACATAAATATTCAATATATGAAGATGACACGTTAACTACAAATTTTATACCATTCTTTCACTTATTTAACCCTCTGACCAAAGCAAGCTCATTCATATTTGCCAAGCAATTATTCTTTGACTTTTTTGAGCTTGGATAAAAATGACATTTTAATGAAATAATGTGAACATAAAATAGGAAACAAAAAATAATTAAAGGCCTTTCTTCAATTACACATTATTAGTGACAGTTTTTCCTTCACTTAACCTTTCCAAGGCCAAGGTCAGAAGACATCTGGAGAGTGTAAGGATGATACTACATCTTTCAAATATTTCAATATCTACAGCTCTCATTCTTCTTCTTCCAATAACCTAGTGTGATTTTAGTAAAATAAAATTAATAGTATTCAATGATAGACATTTTAAGCCTACTGGGGTGTGTGTGTGTGTGTGTGTGTGTGTGTGTGTGTGTGTGTGTGTTGGGGATATTTTTAGAGACATCAAAGAGTTGGTTTATGCCTTGTTTGGTCATATGCTCACTTAATAACTTTTATTTGAAACAATGGCCAAATAAATTAATTAATTAAAATTACTTCAGTTAAACGGTCACACATACAATATCTATAAAGTTAAAAAATGGATCAATATTCTCTTTTAGACAATTATGAAGAATAAGTATTCTGTCACATGACATATTTTTGGGGGAAGAAAAAGGATTTTAGTTTTCTAAATTCTGAGCTTCAAATCCCTGCCTGTCTGCACAACTAAATTATTCCCAAGAATAGCATCTGAAATATTATATGTTGTTAGATCATTATTGATTTAATGATGACACTGGTCAAGATGTAAACAGCATTCTGTAAACTATCTTCAGCACACACAGCTCACTGCTTTCGATATTTTTTTTTTAAATTAATATCTCTTTTCTTTTCTTTCTTTGAGACAGGGTCTTATTTTGTCACTCTGGCTGGAGTGCAGTGGTGCAATTATGGCTCACTGAAGCCTCCACGTGCCAGGCTCAAGCAATTCTCCTGCCCTAGTCTCATGAGTAGCTGACACTACAGGCGTGCCCCACCACAACTGGCTAATTTTTGTGCTTTTTTGTAGAGATTGTGTTTCACCATGTTGCTCAGGCTGGTCTTTAGCTCCTAGGTTCAATCCTCTGCTGACTTCATCCTCCCAAAGTACTGGGGCTATAAACATGAGCCTCTGGCTGGCCTATCTCTTTTCTTATTCTGAGCAGAAAACAAGAAAGCAACTGTGATGAACTCTGTGACATGGTAAACAGGTGCCAACATAAACTTAGACATATCTAGATAATCTGTATTCTAATGTTCCAGAAGCTCCATTGTCTTTTATCCTGTCCCTGCCCCAATCTTGATACTGCCTTTTGTTCTGGACTCTGCTCTGGGATGAATAGATATATTTATGTATTTTTTGTTAAAGTTCTTGTCAAGTATATCTTATGATAAAAAATATGCTTTAAATTTTATATAGGGTATGCAGATACAGCTAAACACACTACTTATGAAACTGTACATTTTAAAGTCAAATTGATCCCTGCTAAGCTACACTGCATTCAGTTTCTGTTTCCTCTCATTCTTATTTGGAGAAGTGGTGACTGAGGAAGAAATGTTTCATTGCTGTGGTAGGTCCTTGAACACTAGCTTCTTGCATGACTGGTAATATGTCAGTCCTCGAGCCATTTTTCTTCATGGGAGTTGGCTTCATACACATTTATAATGGTAGCAGGAAGTCTGAGTGTGGCTGCTGAATTACAAACAACTTCATAGCAAAGAAGGGAATACAACTACAAGTGGCACCTTCTAGACAAAACAAAAGTTTCACAATGAAGTTCTTTAAGATGTAGATTTGATTTCATGGGGAAAGACTTTATCTACATCAACAGCAGAATTTCAACCTGAAATAATGCAGAAATTCACTTTAAGCTAAAATTTGAAAAAGAAAACATGTAGGTCCTTACTGAGTTATATTTTGCTTTTAGTTAAAGATAAAAAGAACACATGAACTTCTTAATGACTTTGGAAAGTTGAATTCACATTAGTGCCATACTTTGGAATGCCTTGGGTAAACTTTCAAGTTGAATACATTATTGTTTTTATTTCTTTAAAAATAAGCTTTGGACTTTTTCAAACCTGTGTTCTTTATAATGTCATTCAAATCATATGTAGTAGTTTTCATACAATCCTTGCTTAGAGGTGGTTGTCTAATTTCTTAGCAACTTTTCCTTAATGTTTCTATTTTTTCCAATTATATCCAAGGCTACTGAAAAATATATTTTATGCATTACAATAAACATAAGCATTAATAATTGCCCTGAAAACAGTGGTAGAATGAATTTAAACATTTGAGAAATATTTTGAGGAAGCAATTATATAATAAATAATAAATAATATTTTTGATTTGAAATTCAATATCAATCTATACATGTATGTTATCTATCTATAAACACTCTCATGAAACTGCCTATCAAAACAAAAGGGACATAGCTCATACATTATAGGAGTTAAATTGTTGAGCCCAATTAAAAGTCTTTAAGTTAATATTTGAGAATAAAACATTTCTTGAAAATCATATTGAAATATTCTTTGGTTGAAGGTTTCTTAGTCTTAGATTATATATATTCTAAAAAAGAAATAAATGTTTAAAAACAGTATTAGTCTCCAAGCATACAGAGGTGTTTCTGGTGAAATATAAAAAATATTATTATAGCATACATATAGTTGAGTTAGTATATTATAGAATGAACTGGAAGAGGGAGTAAAATGACAAAGTAAAGGGGTGTTCATGTATAATGTGTCATATTTTCCATAATATTTAGTTATTATAACTTCTTATGTACTGAATGTTTGTTCCCTCCGAAAGTCATATGTTGAAATCCTAACTCCCAATATGATGTAGTGGGGGGCGGGGGAGGAGGCACGCTTTCAGAGGTAATTAGATCACGAGGGCTGAGCTGTCTTGTACAACACTGGTGTCCTTATGAAAAGAACCCCAGAGAGCTCTCTCATATGCTTTCTGCTTTGAGAGCGCATAATAAAAAGCCAGACATCTGAAAACCAAAAATTGGGTCCTCATCAGAGCCCCATTATTTGGCACTCTGATCTTAGATTTTCACTCTCTAGAACTGTGGAAAATAAATTCCTGTTGTTTATAAATCATTCAATCTATGGCTTACAGCAACACAAACTGATTAATATAATAAAGAAGTTAATTCTATTATCATATTTGATACATAATAAAAACAGGGAGTTGAAAAAACCCAAAATAAATGAAGATTTGTGTGTATCGACCTAAATAATGATGAACAAAACTTTAATTCTGATATGTACACTTACACATAGTTCAGAATCATGGACGGTCATCAGAGGATGAATTATCAGAAAGGCAGAAATCTGAACAGTGAAAAAGATATATAAATATATATGAGGAAATCCAAATGGAATCAACATGAGTTAAAACAAAACAAACTATATGTATTAGTCCATTCTCACATTGCTATGAAGAAATGCCTGAGACTGGGTAATTTATAAGAAAATATGTTTAACTGACTCACAGTTCCACATGGCTGGGGAAGCCTCAGGAAATATACAATCATGTCGGAAGGCATCCCTTCACAGGGTGACAGGAGAGAGAATGAGTGCAAGCAGCGGCAATGCCAGACACTTATCAAACTATCAAATCTCCTGAGATTCACTCACCATCATGAGAACAGCATTGGGGATATTGCCCCATGATATAATTACCTGGTCCTACCCTTGGCATGTGGGGATTATGGGAATTACAGTTCAAGATGAGATTTCAGTGGGGGCACAAAGCCTAACCACATCATATAATAAACTAAAAAAAAAAAAAAAACGATATCTTCTGGTTATAGAAACATGCCCAAAGTGTCAAAGAACTAACTGTGCAAATACAGTAGATTGATCACATGAGTAATGCACACGAGAAGGCAGGGGATCAACAACTACCAACATGAAAGGATATACTCTGAGTCCACTCTGTCAAATAATCATTTTGTTGTTCCTGTGAGTAGCCTACAGCTAAATCAGCAAACAAAGAAGTATATTGATCACATTTTTCATGCCTAGCCTTGATATTCAGATCATCTCCCTTTGTGTATTCATCTATCCATTGCATAAATATTTGCTGATGTTTCATCTTTCATCCATATTATAGGTGTTAGGTAATTAATATCAATGAGGAATTTGAGTCTCTATAAGTTCGAGACTTTATGTAGAATATGAATGATAATGTAAATAGTTTCTCATTATTTTGACTGAGTCAAGTTTCTGAGAATTTTTATTGTGTTGCTTGTAATCTGTTTTATGTTCAAAGTTAAATGGACTCCACATTTCTTTTCAGTAAAATAATTATCCTCTGGAGAAAGAGTTAAAATTATACATTATAAAAATTTAAGAACCTTTATATCTATAGAGTCATTAATTATGCACATCATAATCAAGTGAAATAAGAGAAAGCCTGAGACCTTTATAGAACTTTAAATAAGTGTAACTCGCTTATCAATGTGTTGTACATGTAATAGTCTACAAACTAATCAATTTATTGCAATCTACAAAGCCATTCAAATGAGGACAATTCTCCAATTTGGGCAAATTAATAGTACACACATACACAACATGCTCACACACATTGCTCTATTGAATTTATGCAATTATAGCTATTTTAAAAATCAAATGTACAGTTAAAAAATTTATCTTTCAGAAATATACATTAAGGAATGAAAAACACAAGTTTTCCCTTCAATTGGTGAGGAATTTTAATGATTGCCTTTCAAATTTTTATTGAAATATACAGACTATGAATATTCTTGCTTCTAAATGCATCTGGAGTAGGTAAAAAAAAATCTAACAATGAGAAAATGTAAAACACACTTTTTACATTTTTACTGAGTTATAAATATGTTATTTAGAAATAATTCAAGAATAAACTTTCTATTTACTAACCTTAAAATATACTTCAAAAAAGTGAAAGAATTATCCATATATTTAAGAGCTAAATTAGAATTCATATAGCACACTTTCTACTGGAAAAATGAGCTACGGCTATTTCTTTATTCATTCATTTTTTAAAAAAAGCAATTTTGGCCCAGCGCTGTAGCTGACCTCTGTAATCCCAGCACTTTAGGAGGCCGAGGGGTGCGGATCATGAGGTCAGGAAATCGAGACTAGTCTGGACAATATGGTGAAACCCCGTTTCTATTAAAAATACAAAAATTGGCTGGGCATGGTGGCTCGCATCTGTAATCCCAGCTACTCGGGAGGCTGAAGCAGAAGAATCGCTTGAACCCAGGAAGCAGAGGTTGCAATGAGCCAAGATCGTGCCACTGCACTCCAGCGTAGGTGACAGAGCAAGACTCCGTCTCAAAAAAGAAAAAAGAAAAAAAAAAGCAATTTTAAGCCTGGGATGCAATCTGTGGCCTAAGAAACTGTTAGAATTACATATTTACTCACATTCACACAGGAAACATAAAGTTTCTGGATTGCAGAACAAACCATTCATTACTCACAGCAAACCTTAGTGTGTAATTCTCCAGCCCTAGTACCAAAGAGTGAACCATAATACCTGTGCATGTGACAGTATTGCACCACAGGAGAGGCATCCCGATGTTATGAGACATATAGGTTATATACAGGGTGTCTGCACATTAGCCCATCTTCCTTTCTGCACTGAGAAGACCTTTCCTATGGAATGTAAACAGCTGCCTCCGGGGGAGAGGGGGAAAGTGGCTATCCAGGGGAGAAGGAGAAAGTTTTATTATCTTAGAAACAAATAGCTCCAAAGGAAATACATCCAGGTATATCTTCAGAAAAATATACTATCTCTAATTTCAAACATAAGCTTGTCATTCAATAATTTTGAACCCAGATTTCCAGTGTTCTTTGCTCAGAAAGCCTGGACCAGGCAGAAAAATGAAAATATTCATGAAGAATGGTTTTCAAAAGGAAGCATGAAACTAGCACCAACTACATTTGTCGAAGTTTCTTAGATGTTTTATTCTGCGTGAAAACACAAACATACACATTCCAGAGAAGAATGTTTATAATCCTCTCTGGTTTCAATTATGCTCTGTTCCATCCATACTTCTAAATAACAACCTTCCTCCCTGTTACCCACAAAAGAAAAAAAAAAAATTCCTGCTTACGAAATTCAGTAGGTACTTATTTTTGTTCCTTCTCAGTCTTTGAGGCTTATTTAGAATTAAACACATTTGACAATCCAGCCTAAAACCAATATACTCTCTGCACTTAACTTACCAGAAATTGTACTCTCTTGGTTTTACTCATACCGATAAGGCTGGAGTTTTCAGGGTACATTACCGATTTGTTCTTCCATACCTAGCATCTCAAATTGAAAGTTTCTTATGTCTTCTTGGAATCTATTTTACTTCAAGGTTCACTTTCTTGAAGAGATTTCCTCCTTGCCAGTGGCTTCAAATGTTTAGATCCTTCATGACTAGATTCTTCTAAGAACAACTGTTCTGCTAATGTATTTCTTCTGAGTCTTATATGTAACTGTAACTATATCTGTACCAATTCTCTCTCTCTCTCTCTCTCTCTCTCTCTCTCTCTCTCTCTCTTTCTCTCTCTCTTTCTATTGGTCTATCTATTCATCTGTCTCTCTCTCTATTGGTCTATCTATCTATCCATTTAATTTGTCAAGGTTTTCCAGACAGACATAACCAATTAGATATAGACATATTTATAAATATATGACAGGAGATTTATTATGGAAATTGTATCACATGGTTATGGAGGCTATAAAGTCCCACAATTTGTTGTCTGCAAGCTGGAGAATCAGGGAAGCTGGTGTGGCTCAGTCCAAGTCTGAAGGTCTCAGAACCATGGAAGACAATGGAGTAACTCTCAGTCTGAGGCCAAAAGCCTGAGAAACTGGGGGTTAAGGGGGGTCTTGGCCCATGTCCCAGAGTCCAAAATTTAGAGAACCTGGACATCTGATGTCCAAAGTCAGGAGAAGAAAGGTGTCCCAGTTCCAGAAAAGAAAGAGAATTTGCTTTTACTCTGCCTTTCTGTTGTTTCTGGGCTCTCAACTGATTTAGTGATGTTCGCCCACAATGAATGAAGGCCAGTTTTGCTTATTCAGCACACTGATTCAAATTCCAATCTCTCCTGTAAACACCCTCATAGACAGACTTGGAAAAAATACTTTACCAGCTATCTGGGTATCCCTTAATACAGTCAAGTTGATACTTCAAATTAACCATTATGCTGTCTACAGATTGAAAGTCAACAACTGAGCTCCTCATCCTTCTCCATGTTCTGTCTTTCCAATCTTATTATATGATACCACTATCTATTTGGGTGCTCTAAACAAAAATCAGAACATATGTTTCATTCCTCCTTCTTTCTTAACCCTCACATCCAATCTATCACTAAATGTTGTTTCCAATGTTACCTCCTCCCTGTCTTTATTTCCATTGCCCTAGTCAAAATCATCATAGTATTATCACTTACCCGAAATACTGGAACAGCTTCCTAAATATTTTATTGGTCTGTTTTCACACTGCTAATGAAGACATACCTGAGACTGAGTAATTTATAAAGGAAAGAGGTTTAATGGACTCACAGTTCCACATGTTAGGGGATGCCTCACAATGATGACAGAAGGCAAAGGAGGAGCAAAGGCAGGTCTTAGATGGTGGCAAGCATTCAGGACATGTGCAGGAAAACTGCCCTTTATAAAACCATCAGGTCTCCTGGGACTTATTCAGTATCAGGAGAACAGCACAGAAACAAAACCATCCCCATGATTCAGTTACCTCCCCCCAGCTCCCTCCCACAACATGTCAGGATTATGAGAGCTATAATTCAAGATGAGATTTTGGTGGGGACACAACCAAATCACATCACTCCCTACTGGCTTGGTTCGAGGATGTAACTTTCTCTTTCATCTAAACTACTTTAACCACACTAGCCTTCAAGCTCCTTTAATGAAATAACATTTCTTCTTTCAAGACATTTACACATTATTTATGTATGAGAGAAAACTCTCCTTGGCATACTTTGCCAATCTAACTTAGGCTCATTTTTAAAGTATCAATTTAATCAGTTATTCCTTAGCAGAAAATGAAGTGGCCCCAGTAAAATACTCATCTCAGCAGCCATTCACCTGTATTGCCCACTGCCTTAGTACTATGATTTGATAGTTGGTTTTGCTAACTGAATATAATGCAAGTGACACTTTATGGCCCTTTGAGGTGAGATAGTCAGAAGTCTTACAGATTTCTAACTGGTCTTTACTGTGCTCTATTAATCCGATTAATATTATCTAAAGGAGTATATGAAACCTCAGAAAGAAGCTCACATGAAGAGGAAAAAAATATTCTGATCAAAGGCTAGTTGAGCTTATTATTTAAAAAACAGCCTTACCCTTTAAGTATGTGAGGGAGCAATATTGGAAAACACTCAGTCCCAGCTAGGATTTTTCTGCTATTATTATATTGATAAACAATAAGCTTATCTCTGACAAGCATTACACAATCTGAGAATCATAAGCACGAGAAATAATTGTTATTTTAAGCAATGGGGCATTGTTTTAGAAAATTGTTTAAACAGCAGTTCAAAACAAAACAAAACAAAAAACAAGAATAATCTCAAATATACTTTTTTATTTTGTATTTTTTTTTTTTGAGACAGGGTCTTGCTCTGTCACCCAGGCTGGAGTTCAATGGCACAATCTTGGCTTACTGCAGCCTCGACCACCAGGGCTCCAGCGGTTTTCTGGTTCAGCCCCTAGAGAGCTAGGACTACAAGTATGAGTCACAATACCCGCCTATTTTTTTTTTTTTTTAGAAACCAGATCTCACTTTGTTGTCCAGGCTAGTCTCCGATGTTGGTGCTCAAGAAACTCTCCCACCTCAACCTTCCATGCTGGGATTTCAGGTATAAGTCACAGTGCCTAATTCTAATATGCTTATTTCATAACATCGTATCCTTATACATCATAAAATTTTTCAAGATTATAATGTATATTTTTATCTGAACATGATTAGGACATGGATTTTTTTTTTTTTTTTTTTGAGAGAGAAAGGAATTATTCAGGTTACCACAATAGGGTCTGTATTTCATTGTAACAGTAATTAAGAAATTCTTTAAAATTCTGGCCTGACGCAGTGTCTCACACCTTTAATCCCAGCACTTTGGGAGCCCGAGGCAGGTAGATCACCTGTGGTCAGGAGTTTGAGAACAGCCTGGCCAACATGGTGGAAGCCCTCTCTACTAAAAATAAAATTAGTTGGGCGTGGTGGTGGGCACCTGCAGTGCCAGCTACTCGACAGGCCGAGGAGAGAGAATCCCTTGAACCAGGGAGGGGGACACTGCAGTGAGCTGAGACTGTGCCGCTGAACTCTAGCCTGGATGACCAAGAAAGACTCTGTGAAAAAAAAAATTCTTTAAAATTCTGTCTATCACCAAGAAGTCCCACTGTACCTGCGACACTCAGTACTCAGGAAATATCGGGATGGATAGCACATTTGAAATGATACTTGCAAACTTGTTTGAGAAACATTGGTTGTCAAGGCCAAAGGCTTTGCTTTGAGTTCTCATGACCATTATGTCTACTCCAAACAAACATTCCCATGGGATCTCATTACTAAATATACTCTGCATCTGGAGTTCTTAATCCCTAACCTTGATTCTGCTCTTTAAATAGTCTGAAAAAGCCAAATGGCATAGAATGTGTTGCTCTATCCCTGAGCTTATCAATAGTAGGTTCTGTGGCCTTTACCAAAGATAAAACTTAAAAACACTCTGCGTGATCTTCAGCTCAGTTTACTAGAAACAACAGCAATGTGGAGATGCTCTTGAGACTCATTGGAGGGACCTTATTGCTAACCATAAACACTCAAAAAAACTCCAGTAAATTTATGTTTCCCAATTAAAACCTCATATACCTATCTCTGAGATTTCTCTGCTGATAGTAGATCTAAAATTCAAATTTCTTCAGGAATTCCAGGAAGTATAAGTCATAACTAGGGAAAAACCTCTTGCAAGGAACTTAGATAGTAGAGGATTATTAGAAATGAACATTTTCTGCCCAAGATCTTCACATAGAGACAGCAAATGCTGGTAGTCACTAATAATTAGATTCTCCTTTGTTTCTTTATCCTCTTTTCTATGCTCATTTTTCCATCTTTCTATTCATTTAATGTTTGTGAGGATTACATTGATACTCTTAAAAACTTTACCCTTAAACTTGTTACTTTGTATATCAGGGGATATGCTGTATTAAATAGACCTAAATATATCAAAGCTCCTTTTCTGACAAACTTTTTCTGACAGATATTTTATCAGGATGGAATGTGTTCTGTTTGATGATTTTAGGTTGGAAAGAATTTTGGCTTCAAGGCATTATTTGAGACTTTCTAATAATACTAATTTTCATTCTAGTTACATTCATATAGTTTTTAAAAATTTACTCTCTCCAGAGTCTTAAAGTATTCCATTTGGCAACTCATTTGATAACTTATGGCTAATATCCCAAAATCTACAAGGAACTTAAACAAGTTTACAAGAAAAAAAAAACATCAAAAACTGGGCAAAGGATATGAACAAACACTTCTCAAAAGAAGACATTTATGTGGTCAACAGACATGTGAAAAAAAAGCTTCATCATGACTGGTCATTAGAGAAATGAAAATCAAAACCACATTGAGATATCACCTCATGACAGTTAGAATGGCGATCATTAAAAAGTCAGGAAACAACAGATGCTGGAGAGGGTGTAGAGAGATAGGAATGCTTTGACATTGTCGGTAGGAGTGTAAATTAATTCAACAATTGTGGAAGACAGTGTGGAAATTCCTCAAGTATCTAGGAGCAGAAATACCATTTGACCCAGCAATCCCATTACTGGACATTACCCAAAGGATTATAAATAAAGGCACATGCACACATATGTTTACTGCAGCATTATTTACAATAGCAAAGATTTGGAACCAACCCAATTGTCCATCAATGATAGACTGAATAAAGAAAAGGTGGCCTGGCGCGGTGGCTCAAGCCTGTAATCCCAGCACTTTGGGAGGCCGAGGCGGGTGGATCACGAGGTCAAGAGATCGAGACCATCCTGGTCAACATGGTGAAACCCCGTCTCTACTAAACATACAAAAAATTAGCTGGGCATGGTGGCGCGTGCCTGTAATCCCAGCGACTCAGGAGGCTGGGGCAGGAGAATTGCCTGAACCCGGGAGGCGGAGGTTGCGGTGAGCCGAGATTGCGCCATTGCACTCCAGCCTGGGTAACAAGAGCAAAACTCTGTCTCAAGAAAAAAAAAAAAAAAAAGAAAAGAAAAGGTGACATATATACACCATTTAATACTATGCAGCCATGAAGAATATGAATTCATGTTCTTTGCAAGGACATGGAGGAAGCTGGAAACCATCATTCTCAGCAAACTAACACAGAAACAAAAACCAAACACTGCATGTTCTCACTCATAAGTGGAAGTTAAACAATGAGAACACGTGGACACAGGGAGGGGAACATCACACACTGGGGCCTGTTGGTGAGGTAGGGGAGGGATAGCCTTAGGAGAAATACCTAAGGTAGATGACGGGTTGATGGGTGCAGTAAACCACCATGACACATGTATACCTATGTAACAAATCTGCACATTCTGCACATGTATCCCAGAACTTAAGGTATAAGAAAAAAATTGTGCCGTATTTTTCAGGATGTTAAAAGAAAACATAGACAAAAAAAAAAAAGAATTTTGTGTATATACTCTGTCATAAACAGCACTCTCATCAAATTTTAGTCATACTATGTTCTTAAATCACGTGATGTTTCCAAATTATTAAAGTATTGTGCTTCTTTTAAACAAATATCCAAATACTAAGGTAGAGATAGTCTGCTGCATTTAATTTGCAAAAAGATGCTATACATGGAAACTGGGTATAATTTTACTAAGCAGTATAACTAGACAATATAACAAGACAAGTTCAGTAGTATAAGTTTTAGTGGTAAGTTTTACAAATTACATAAAAATTACATTCACTTTTAAAGAAACACTGACGGGCTCACTAATATCTTTTCATGAGGGAAAGTCATTACACATTTTGTTACACATATTGTTAAACAGACACTATTGTAATGCTGTAATGACATCTCAGTAGGCGGCACATATTACACCCCATTTACTGTGACGAGGCGCATGACAGCATTTGCACAACTGGCTACAGTACGATAAAGTGGTAAACTGCAGCATCACTGAACTATGAATGTAGCCTAATTAACAAAACTGAAGCATCTACACTCATGCTCTCCTTTCACGAGTCTTAATTCACTTGCATGGTCTATGCCTTTGTGTTCAGTAGAATGTTGCTTCTCACTGGCATGCTGCATCTTGAGTGATATCTTAAGGTGCTGTGCATGCAATTATCTTTTTGCTCGGTAGTATTTTAATTAAAATCTACCAACTATCTCAGCTGCTTCTACTGAAAGCAAGTGGAAATGTCCCACTTCTGGAATCACATTTTAAAACATATTTCTTAATTTCTCATAGATATGGATGCAATTCCATTTATTTCAACAAAATCTTTGCTAAATTCTTTTCTATAATTTTTAATACCCAAGAATATTAACTTATATTAGTGAATAATAGAGACGAAAATAAATGAGACTTATCTCTCTTGATCACAGGAAAAACTACTCATCTCTGAATACTTCTGTCGCCTCTCAGTCTTCAAAATACACATCGATTAATATTTTCTCTTCTCTCTCCATTCGATACAATGAAAAACTGTTTAGTTTTACATAGCTGCACTGTTGTAAATCATACGAATAATATTATCTGTATGAAGTAGTGAAAAATGACTGGATAGAACATCTTAAGTCCTGCTGTTTAATTATTAAAACCCAATTTAAATCTTCTGTGGAATAATTTGCTCTCTGATTCATGAGAGTAATTGATTACTTTTTGAAATGTTACTAATTTTGAAGTTTATTTGATTCCACCTATCTTCATCTCTTATCATGTACAACTTTGGAGGAAGGAACAAATCTTAAGCAAAATATATTTACGTGTTTGAATGCCACAAAACCAAAAGAAAGCCTCATTAACAAATTCTCTCAGTGGCATTGTCACTGATTTTTATTTACAAGCTTCAGTAAAGGTGTCTAAACAATACCAGGTATCTAGATATGTAGAATGATATATTAAAGGCAAGTGAGTTATTCTTATGCCACAGTATCTTATCTACAACATGTAACGGTGAGCAAAATTCAATATATTAAACACACCTATGTATATATAAATGTTTATTACATAATTATATGATATATTCATTGTAAATAGATGAACTGAGTTATTATTGATGACAGTAAAATAAATGCATTTAAATTGTACAAGGTAATAATTTTGACATCTGCATACACCGATGGCACTGTGATTATAATCAAAATAATAAATATACACCTTACTTTAAAAAGGTTCCTGTGATCCTTAAAGTCCTCTCTGTTGTTTATTTTTTAAGACGGTGGTTCAATGCAATTTAAAAAATAAAAAATTAAGTAATGCTGATGAATTATTGAAATATATTTTCACCAGAGTCCATAATCGATCATTATATCTTTCCTCCACCACGCATTCCAGCAGCTCAGCTAGATGATGCTGCCTGGCTGCTTAGGTAATCATGAAGAGCTTAACGCTGAGGGAGATGAGCCACTAATTTTCTTGACCCATTGAAGTTTTCACTATTGCAATTGCTAATTTATAGTTATAACTTGGCAGAGAATCAACAATAAAACCCCTGTGCTTCAGACATACTTCATTTTGTAGCA